>NC_135418.1:8111595-8154095 GCF_051991245.1 Festucalex cinctus | reverse complement strand
TGTCCAGTATGCGTGACGCACGGCATGATATAAATGCGTACGACATGCTAGACTAGTTTTGGCATTTTTGTAGACCCAAGCAACTTGGCGCAGCTACAAACAGGCGTTTTGTGCCTTTTTGTATATCGACTTGATTCACAGCCAAATGAAGCAGTTCATTCCCTTTAAATCGGCATGCAAGACTGCATTCCTGGACATAGTGGAAGTTGAAAATGCTTTGCTGGAGTCCATGCAGAAGGTTGAAGTGAGCAAAGTATGATTTTAAGGAACTCCAAGAAGAGGCGGATGGCCACGGCGAACACGGATCACCTCTGTTAAGTGGGTACTTGGAGATCATCTACCAAATAGATCCTTCGTGTTTGTGTGTGTATGTTTTTCATTGTTTGAACAGGCAAGCAGTTATTTAGTAACTGACTAATTACTGCCTAGACTAATTGTGCAGTAAACATGTATAATTTGTGGCCTGGCACTTTTAACTTGGTAATTATTATCTGATGGGACTCGGTGTTTGTATCAAAGAAACATGCTCACAAACACATACATATACATAATCACACAGTCTAGGACAGTCTGTGCTGTGCTTCAGCCCACGTTTAAGACCGATACTCTTCGCTTGTTAGCGCAGTATACGTGCACAAGCAAGTATGGCACACCACCTCTCTTTTGGCATGCTTAGAAAAGGGGGGGGGGGGGGTTATATGGTTGGTCACACATGTGCATGCAATGTTGTACAATTCCGCGTACTGAAGTGTGATTGTTCCCTGACAGATAACTACCACCTTACACAAAATCAATAGAACTCTACAGAACTATGCATGGTCACACACTGGCACACAAGCACATGGCTTCTCCTTTGATTAATGTCAAAATCACTCCTCTGCCTGTTTATTAATGGTTACTGCCACGATGCAAAATAAAAACGAACAGAACAACTACAACTAATACAATCTAATTGTCCAAGGCATGCTCAGTCATGCACGGGCACATCCACACTCAATTTACTGTCATAAAACTAATTATCAGTAGTCTAGCACAGTTGCCTTTGCAATAGTGATAAAAAAACGACAAGTACTCTATAACGAAGTAATGGCACACCTTAATGGGCAGTATAAATCCAGCATGTTTTGAATGGCATGGTGCTAGTACGCCCTTAGACTTACTTTATATATTAATTATTAAAGGAGCTGTCAGTTTGTGCAACAACATATTACTGTAATTTCTTCAGCATAACGTGCATGTGCATATTAAGTGTATCATGAAAATAGCCCTTCAAAACATCAGATTTTTCTTTGTACCAGAGATGGGGACTCATAACTTGGACTCTGGCTCTTGAGAGACATGAGTCTGTATTTTTTTAGACTTGCTTTATCGACAGACTCGTCCACTAAAGACTCAAGACTTGATCTAAAGCAGTTGTGCCCAAGTTCAGTCCTTGAGAGCCTCTATTCAGCCTGTTTTCCATGTTTCTCTCCACTTCCAAACCTGATTCGTGATCAGGATCGTTATCAGGCTTCTGGAAAGCTTGCTGATGAGCTACTCATTCGATTCAGCAGCGTTGAAGGAGGGAGACATGGAAAACAGGCTGGATTGCGGCTCTCGAGGACCGGACTTGGCCACCACTGACCTAAAGTCTTCTTTTAGGACTCGTGAACGTTACGTGTCTTTATGGTGTGAACTGCTTTGATTTTCTCTCCTTACTCCAAGTGTCTACGTGTCTTTGTGTGTGGACTCAGGTGCGGCTCGGAAATTGTCCCTCTCTCTCTCCCTACTTTTCTGTGCGCCCAAGCAACGTCCAATGTTAATGAAGTAGCGTAGACTTGACAATGGCAAATACAAATTACCGAACTTTATTAGACATTTGAAAACCCGGACAGATCACTCAGGGTGAAAGCGCTAACAAAGGCAGACGAGATTGCCACAGCTTAACTCTTTGAGCGGACTTGGACTTGACAGGGACTCATGGTCAATGACTTGTATTTGACTTGGACTCATATTCAGGGACTTGAGACTTGACCATAATTTGATATGGAAAACAACTTTCCTGCACAGCGTGATAGCCCTGAGTTGACCTGGAGGAAAATGTTTCCTTGCAGCCACCCAGCGCGACGGGAGGACTGATCAGTGCAAAGCAATAGACCCAGCTGGTTCTCCATTTCCACAAGAGACAGGAGTATTATCGCCATCAGTTTTTCTTTAGTTGAGTGGATGTGTGGCAACCACAAAGTGGGAAGATACTTGAATAATGAGTGACAAATGTAGATCACAATAATGCTAAATTCAAATCCATCCGTTTTACAGGCCTTTGCCTTTCAAAGGCTATTGCATGCACATGACAAATCACAGAGATGTCAAACATAAACGAAGTCACAGACCTGTTTTTAACCTATGGTATGAATAAAACACCTCCTCAGCCTAACATAACCTGTATAACACACTCCATACTGCCATTTGCTGTTCATTTTTTTTCTTTTCTTGAGAGATTTTGCTGTTCAAATGAAGCTCAAATGAAACTTATTGAATGTCATTGAATCCAAGAGCAAAATATATCTTAACCAGTAGTGAAGACTAAAATAGCATTTTAGCCCATGTTGAATTCTCAAGTATGGTTATAAACACGGAGCATCTTAATGTGATCTTATACTTTGGACTATGAAATGCAACAGATGATGGATGTCTACGAATCCTGAATCACCAAGAGTGATATGACCAGTGTTTTAAGTGGGCCAGAACGCACCAATACGGAGCTTCGGCACTTTTAAAAATCTCCCTTATCGTTCAGGTGCAAAGTTCAAAGGTTCAACATGCAAAGAACGTACTATCAGTGTTCAGGAACGCTTGACAATGCCTGTTTTGATCCCCAAAAGCTGTTCCAACGAGTGCCGCTCCTCCACAGACTTACATATAGGATGGAAGTCCTGCGCTCATCACATCTCTATGCGCACACTTAGTCCAGTATTCATATTGATCTGTGCTTTGTGAGAGAAGCGAGCATACGCCCGCTGTAAACGTGATGCAAGCCCGATACTAGCCGACTCGAACCAGTGAGTACAACCATAGTTTTTGAGTAAAAAAAAAAAAAGAAATGAAAATGCTGTCCTGAATCAAAGCTTCAAAAATGATCACGGTCAGACTCTGAAGTGAATTTGCAGGCTGATACAGCACGGACGTTAAAAAACTAACCTAGGCTACTGATGCTGGAGTGAGAGTGAAGCCAGCGGCGGCTATCTTGCGTTGCTACACATAAAGACATTGACTTCTCCGCTGCGTACTTTTCATGTTATTTTCTTCCACTACAGCGAAAATACCACAGTGTGTGATAACAATAAGCAGTGGTTTAAGTGGGACGGAACGCACCGGTACGGAACTACGGCACTTCTAAAAATCTCCCTTGAGTGTTCACTCATGTAAAGAACATACTATATGCATTACGGTACTCCTAAAACATGCATGCAGGTTGTCGTGGCCGAGTGGTTAAGGGGATGAACTAGAAATCCATTGGGGTCTCCCCTCGTAGGTTTGAATCCTGCCGACAACAGCTGTATTTTCTGTAAATCAGCTCTGTGTTGTAGATTAAGGTAAAGTTTGTGAGCATTGTTGTTGTCAAGGTGCCACTGATGCTGTAGCTACCTGAGCAAATTTGGACCAAGTGCAGCCATGGGTACAAGGCACACTTGACAACTACTGTTGAAGGCATCAGGGTTGACTTGGCTCCTAGGATTTTAATTAGGGACCAGTCTGTTGAAATGAAACCAGCTGTTGGCCATTGTTCAATCGCGAGTTGTTTACAAGGGGAAACAGGTTCTTAAGAGTCAGCATGGCCAAGTGTTCTAATGAGCGACACAAAGTGGACTTCCTTCCACTGTGTATGAAGACTTTTGGTTTCCCAAGGAAGGTATGGGTTTGAGTAAAAGTCTTGTCAATATCTTTTCAACATGAGTCTGAACTCAGCAGTAGATACTTAAGTGACCAGACTATTGCGTTTTAGTTTCACAAGAAATACAGATTGTTACAATCCAGCATAGCCGATTACTCTCGGGCACTTGACAAAAGATGACTCCTCCAGCAAATTGGGCTTTCTGCCTCCAAATGAAGGAATGTATTCAAAATGCACTGCTGAAAATTCTTTGCTGGGACGAGACTGGTTTTGGTTTTGTTTCCCTTGATTTACATGTTGCTGTATGTCAGGATGGCCGAGTGGTCTAAGGCGCCAGACTCAAGAAATGCATCTTTCCTTAGTGATTTGGGTTTTCTGGTCTCCGAAGGGAGGCTTGGGTTCAAATCCAACTCCTGACACCCTCTAATGATTTTTGATTCGGCCCTTGACACTTGTCCGACAGACTTCACTGCAGATTTTGCATTAATCATTGAATTGTACGCTCATGATGTTGTAACCATCAAAATTGGCTGTTTAGTCTTAAAACCTGATTGTGTAAAACCGAGGCGACATGACAATAAGTGGATTTATTGTGATCCCGATTTGCCTCTTCTGACCAAAGTCAGCACGAGCCTTACCACTGGATGTCTGAATGTACATGGTTCTTGTGACATGCATGGAACAGAATGACAGCCAATCAAGCAGCCAGTTGAAACTTATACTGTTGCTGAAAATCAGAAATGGGGGCAATCACTGATGTTACTGCTAATGTCAGCACATAATGATAAAGCTCGGAAGTTGTTGTGGCCGAGTGGTTAAGGCGATGGACTTGAAATCCATTGGGGTCTCCCTGCGTAGGTTCGAATCCTGCCGACAACGCAATTATTTTTCTGGAATTTAGCTCTCTTTCTTCTCTTGGGTTCAGTTTCGTCAGAAAAATGGTGATGTCGGCAAGGTGTGACTGGTTACTCAGCGAATTGGGTCTTCTGATCAAATTAAAGTCTGGATTCAAAGCCCACTGTTGAAGGTGTGTCTGCCGAGTTCCTTTCTCGGAACTTACGATCGCTGCTAAAGGTTTGAGACACGCTATTTGGACCAAGTACAGCCATGGCTACAAGGCACGCTCTTGAAAACTCCTGTTGAAGGAATCAGGGTTGACTTGGCTTCTAGGATTTTAATTAGGGACCAGTCTGTTGAAATGAGACCAGCTGTTGGCCGTTGTTCAAGAGCGAGTGGTTTACATGGGGAAACAGGTTCTTAAGAGTCAGCATGGCCAAGTGTTCTAATGAGCTACACAAAGTGGACTTCCTTCCACTGTGTATGAAGACTTTTGGTTTCCCAAGGAAGGTATGGGTTTGAGTAAAAGTCTTGTCAATATCTTTTCAACATGAGTCTGAACTCAGCAGTAGATACTTAAGTGACCAGACTATTGCGTTTTAGTTTCACAAGGATTACAGATTGTTACAATCCAGCATAGCCGATTACTCTCGGGCACTTGACAAAAGATGACTCCTACAGCAAATTGGGCTTTCTGCCTCCAAATGAAGGAATGTATTCAAAATGCACTGCTAAAAATTGCTGGGACGAGACTGGTTTCGGTTTTGTTTCCTTTGATTTCAATGTTGCTGTATGTCAGGATGGCCGAGTGGTCTAAGGCGCCAGACTCAAGAGATGCATCTTTCCTTAGTGATTTGGGCTTTCTGGTCTCCGAAGGGAGGCGTGGGTTCAAATCCCACTCCTGACACACTCTAATGATTTTTGATTCGGCTCTTGACACTTGTCCGACAGACTTCACTGCAGGTTTTGCATTTATCTTTGAATTGTGCGCTCATGATGTTGCAACCATCAAAATTGGCTGTTTAGTCTTAAAACCTGATTGTGTAAAACCGAGGAGACATGACAATAAGTGGATTTATTGTGATCCCGATATAACCCCATCTGACCAAAGTCAGCACGAGCCTAACCACTGGATGTCTGAATGTACATGGTTCTTGTGACATGCATGGAACAGAATAACAGCCAATCAAGCAGCCAGTTGAAACTTATACTGTTGCTGAAAATCAGAAATGGGGGCAATCACTGATGTTACTGCTAATGTTAGCACATAATGATAAAGCTCGGAAGTTGTTGTGGTCGAGTGGTTAAGGTGATGGACTTGAAATCCATTGGGGTCTCCCCGCGTAGGTTCGAATCCTACCGACAGCGCAATTATTTTCTGGAATTTAGCTCTCTTTCTTCTCTTGGGTTCAGTTTCGTCAGAAAAATGGTGATGTCGGCAAGGTGTGACTGGTTACTCAGCGAATTGGGTCTTCTGATCAAATTAAAGTCTGGATTCAAAGCCCACTGTTGAAGGTGTGTCTGCCGAGTTCCTTTCTCGGAACTTACGATCGCTGCTAAAGGTTTGAGACACGCTATTTGGACCAAGTACAGCCATGGCTACAAGGCACGCTCTTGAAAACTCCTGTTGAAGGAATCAGGGTTGACTTGGCTTCTAGGATTTTAATTAGGGACCAGTCTGTTGAAATGAGACCAGCTGTTGGCCGTTGTTCAAGAGCGAGTGGTTTACATGGGGAAACAGGTTCTTAAGAGTCAGCATGGCCAAGTGTTCTAATGAGCTACACAAAGTGGACTTCCTTCCACTGTGTATGAAGACTTTTGGTTTCCCAAGGAAGGTATGGGTTTGAGTAAAAGTCTTGTCAATATCTTTTCAACATGAGTCTGAACTCAGCAGTAGATACTTAAGTGACCAGACTATTGCGTTTTAGTTTCACAAGGATTACAGATTGTTACAATCCAGCATAGCCGATTACTCTCGGGCACTTGACAAAAGATGACTCCTACAGCAAATTGGGCTTTCTGCCTCCAAATGAAGGAATGTATTCAAAATGCACTGCTAAAAATTGTTGCTGGGACGAGACTGGTTTCGATTTTGTTTCCTTTGATTTCAATGTTGCTGTATGTCAGGATGGCCGAGTGGTCTAAGGCGCCAGACTCAAGAGATGCATCTTTCCTTAGTGATTTGGGCTTTCTGGTCTCCGAAGGGAGGCGTGGGTTCAAATCCCACTCCTGACACACTCTAATGATTTTTGATTCGGCTCTTGACACTTGTCCGACAGACTTCACTGCAGGTTTTGCATTTATCTTTGAATTGTGCGCTCATGATGTTGCAACCATCAAAATTGGCTGTTTAGTCTTAAAACCTGATTGTGTAAAACCGAGGAGACATGACAATAAGTGGATTTATTGTGATCCCGATTAACCCCATCTGACCAAAGTCAGCACGAGCCTAACCACTGGATGTCTGAATGTACATGGTTCTTGTGACATGCATGGAACAGAATAACAGCCAATCAAGCAGCCAGTTGAAACTTATACTGTTGCTGAAAATCAGAAATGGGGGCAATCACTGATGTTACTGCTAATGTTAGCACATAATGATAAAGCTCGGAAGTTGTTGTGGCCGAGTGGTTAAGGTGATGGACTTGAAATCCATTGGGGTCTCCCCGCGTACGTTCGAATCCTACCGACAGCGCAATTATTTTCTGGAATTTAGCTCTCTTTCTTCTCTTGGGTTCAGTTTCGTCAGAAAAATGGTGATGTCGGCAAGGTGTGACTGGTTACTCAGCGAATTGGGTCTTCTGATCAAATTAAAGTCTGGATTCAAAGCCCACTGTTGAAGGTGTGTCTGCCGAGTTCCTTTCTCGGAATTTACGATCGCTGCTAAAGGTTTGAGACCCTCTGTAGGCTGTAGGAGATGCTGTTTCTTTCTGCAGTGCCAACTGCTCCATTCAACAAGCACTAGCGTTAATATTAAACATGCATGTGTAAGGTTGTCGTGGCCGAGTGGTTAAGGCGATGGACTAGAAATCCATTGGGTTCTCCCCTCTTAGGTTCAAATCCTGCCGACAACGACCCCATTTTCTGTAAATCAGCTCTGTGTTGTTGATTGAGGAGAACTTTTTGAGCAATGCTGTCGTCAAGGTGTCACTGATGCCGTAGCTATCTGAGCAAATTTGGACCAAGTACAGCCATGGCTACAAGGCACGCTCTTGAAAACTCCTGTTGAAGGAATCAGGGTTGACTTGGCTTCTAGGATTTTAATTAGGGACCAGTCTGTTGAAATGAGACCAGCTGTTGGCCGTTGTTCAAGAGCGAGTTGTTTACATGGGGAAACAGGTTATTAAGAGTCAGCATGGCCAAGTGTTCTAATGAGCTACACAAAGTGGACTTCCTTCCACTGTGTATGAAGACTTTTGGTTTCCCAAGGAAGTTATGGGTTTGAGTAAAAGTCTTGTCAATATCTTTTCAACATGAGTCTGAACTCAGAAGTAGATACTTAAGTGACCAGACTATTGCGTTTTAGTTTCACAAGGATTACAGATTGTTACAATCCAGCATAGCCGATTACTCTCGGGCACTTGACAAAGGATGACTCCTCCAGCAAATTGGTTTCTGCCTCCAAATGAAGGAATGTATTCAAAATGCACTGCGAAAAATTGCTTTGCTGGGACGAGACTGGTTTCAGTTTTGTTTCCTTTGATTTCAATGTTGATGTATGTCAGGATGGCCGAGTGGTCTAAGGCGCCAGACTTAAGAGATGCATCTTTCCTTAGTGATTTGGGCTTTCTGGTCTCCGAAGGGAGGCGTGGGTTCAAATCCTACTCCTGACACCCTCTAGTGATTTTTGATTCGGCTCTTGACACTTGTCCGACAGACTTCACTGCAGGTTTTGCATTTATCTGTGAATTGTGCGCTCATGATGTTGCAACCATCAAAATTGGCTGTTTAGTCTTAAAACCTGATTGTGTAAAACCGAGGAGACATGACAATAAGTGGATTTATTGTGATCCCGATTAACCCCATCTGACCAAAGTCAGCACGAGCCTTACCACTGGATGTCTGAATGTACATGGTTCTTGTGACATGCATGGAACAGAATAACAGCCAATCAAGCAGCCAGTTGAAACTTATACTGTTGCTGAAAATCAGAAATGGGGGCAATCACTGATGTTACTGCTAATGTCAGCACATAATGATAAAGCTCTGAAGTTGTTGTGGCCGAGTGGTTAAGGCGATGGACTTGAAATCCATTGGGGTCTCCCTGCGTAGGTTCGAATCCTGCCGACAACGCAATTATTTTCTGGAATTTAGCTCTCTTTCTTCTCTTGGGTTCAGTTTCGTCAGAAAAATGGTGATGTCGGCAAGGTGTGACTGGTTACTCAGCGAATTGGGTCTTCTGATCAAATTAAAGTCTGGATTCAAAGCCCACTGTTGAAGGTGTGTCTGCCGAGTTCCTTTCTCGGAACTTACGATCGCTGCTAAAGGTTTGAGACACGCTATTTGGACCAAGTACAGCCATGGCTACAAGGCACGCTCTTGAAAACTCCTGTTGAAGGAATCAGGGTTGACTTGGCTTCTAGGATTTTAATTAGGGACCAGTCTGTTGAAATGAGACCAGCTGTTGGCCGTTGTTCAAGTGCGAGTGGTTTACATGGGGAAACAGGTTCTTAAGAGTCAGCATGGCCAAGTGTTCTAATGAGCTACACAAAGTGGACTTCCTTCCACTGTGTATGAAGACTTTTGGTTTCCCAAGGAAGGTATGGGTTTGAGTAAAAGTCTTGTCAATATCTTTTCAACATGAGTCTGAACTCAGCAGTAGATACTTAAGTGACCAGACTATTGCGTTTTAGTTTCACAAGGATTACAGATTGTTACAATCCAGCATAGCCGATTACTCTCGGGCACTTGACAAAAGATGACTCCTACAGCAAATTGGGCTTTCTGCCTCCAAATGAAGGAATGTATTCAAAATGCACTGCTAAAAATTGCTGGGACGAGACTGGTTTCGGTTTTGTTTCCTTTGATTTCAATGTTGCTGTATGTCAGGATGGCCGAGTGGTCTAAGGAGCCAGACTCAAGAGATGCATCTTTCCTTAGTGATTTGGGCTTTCTGGTCTCCGAAGAGAGGTGTGGGTTCAAATCCCACTCCTGACACACTCTAATGATTTTTGATTCGGCTCTTGACACTTGTCCGACAGACTTCACTGCAGGTTTTGCATTTATCTTTGAATTGTGCGCTCATGATGTTGCAACCATCAAAATTGGCTGTTTAGTCTTAAAACCTGATTGTGTAAAACCGAGGAGACATGACAATAAGTGGATTTATTGTGATCCCGATTAACCCCATCTGACCAAAGTCAGCACGAGCCTAATCACTGGATGTCTGAATGTACATGGTTCTTGTGACATGCATGGAACAGAATAACAGCCAATCAAGCAGCCAGTTGAAACTTATACTGTTGCTGAAAATCAGAAATGGGGGCAATCACTGATGTTACTGCTAATGTTAGCACATAATGATAAAGCTCGGAAGTTGTTGTGGCCGAGTGGTTAAGGTGATGGACTTGAAATCCATTGGGGTCTCCCCGCGTAGGTTCGAATCCTACCGACAGCACAATTTTTTTCTGGAATTTAGCTCTCTTTCTTCTCTTGGGTTCAGTTTCGTCAGAAAAATGGTGATGTCGGCAAGGTGTGACTAGTTACTCAGCGAATTGGGTCTTCTGATCAAATTAAAGTCTGGATTCAAAGCCCACTGTTGAAGGTGTGTCTGCCGAGTTCCTTTCTCTGAACTTACGATCGCTGCTAAAGGTTTGAGACCCTCTGTAGGTTGTAGGAGATGCTGTTTCTTTCTGCGGTGCCAACTGCTCCATTCAACAAGCACTAGCGTTAATATTAAACATGCATGTGTAAGGTTGTCGTGGCCGAGTGGTTAAGGCGATGGACTAGAAATCCATTGGGTTCTCACCTCGTAGGTTCGAATCCTGCCGACAACGGCCCCATTTTCTGTAAATCAGCTCTGTGTTGTTGATTGAGGAGAACTTTTTGAGCAATGCTGTCGTCAAGGTGTCACTGATGCCGTAGCTACCTGAGCAAATTTGGACCAAGTACAGCCATGGCTACAAGGCACGCTCTTGAAAACTCCTGTTGAAGGAATCAGGGTTGACTTGGCTTCTAGGATTTTAATTAGGGACCAGTCTGTTGAAATGAGACCAGCTGTTGGCCGTTGTTCAAGAGCGAGTGGTTTACATGGGGAAACAGGTTCTTAAGAGTCAGCATGGCCAAGTGTTCTAATGAGCTACACAAAGTGGACTTCCTTCCACTGTGTATGAAGACTTTTGGTTTCCCAAGGAAGGTATGGGTTTGAGTAAAAGTCTTGTCAATATCTTTTCAACATGAGTCTGAACTCAGCAGTAGATACTTAAGTGACCAGACTATTGCGTTTTAGTTTCACAAGGATTACAGATTGTTACAATCCAGCATAGCCGATTACTCTCGGGCACTTGACAAAAGATGACTCCTACAGCAAATTGGGCTTTCTGCCTCCAAATGAAGGAATGTATTCAAAATGCACTGCTAAAAATTGCTGGGACGAGACTGGTTTCGGTTTTGTTTCCTTTGATTTCAATGTTGCTGTATGTCAGGATGGCCGAGTGGTCTAAGGAGCCAGACTCAAGAGATGCATCTTTCCTTAGTGATTTGGGCTTTCTGGTCTCCGAAGAGAGGCGTGGGTTCAAATCCCACTCCTGACACACTCTAATGATTTTTGATTCGGCTCTTGACACTTGTCCGACAGACTTCACTGCAGGTTTTGCATTTATCTTTGAATTGTGCGCTCATGATGTTGCAACCATCAAAATTGGCTGTTTAGTCTTAAAACCTGATTGTGTAAAACCGAGGAGACATGACAATAAGTGGATTTATTGTGATCCCGATTAACCCCATCTGACCAAAGTCAGCACGAGCCTAATCACTGGATGTCTGAATGTACATGGTTCTTGTGACATGCATGGAACAGAATAACAGCCAATCAAGCAGCCAGTTGAAACTTATACTGTTGCTGAAAATCAGAAATGGGGGCAATCACTGATGTTACTGCTAATGTTAGCACATAATGATAAAGCTCGGAATTTGTTGTGGCCGAGTGGTTAAGGCGATGGACTTGAAATCCATTGGGGTCTCCCTGCGTAGGTTCGAATCCTGCCGACAACGCAATTATTTTCTGGAATTTAGCTCTCTTTCTTCTCTTGGGTTCAGTTTCGTCAGAAAAATGGTGATGTCGGTAAGGTGTGACTGGTTACTCAGCGAATTGGGTCTTCTGATCAAATTAAAGTCTGGATTCAAAGCCCACTGTTGAAGGTGTGTCTGCCGAGTTCCTTTCTCGGAACTTACGATCGCGGCTAAAGGTTTGAGACCCTCTGTAGGCTGTAGGAGATGCTGTTTCTTTCTGCGGTGCCAACTGCTCCATTCAACAAGCACTAGCGTTAATATTAAACATGCATGTGTAAGGTTGTCGTGGCCGAGTGGTTAAGGCGATGGACTAGAAATCCATTGGGTTCTCCCCTCGTAGGTTCGAATCCTGCCGACAACGAACCCATTTTCTGTAAATCAGCTCTGTGTTGTTGATTGAGGAGAACCTTTTGAGCAATGCTGTCGTCAAGGTGTCACTGATGCCGTAGCTACACTCCTGATCAAAATCTTAAGACCAGTTAAAAAATTGCAAGAATTTGCATTTTGCACTGTTGTATCTTAAGAAGGTTCTAAGTAGAGATTCAGAATGCAAAAAGAACAAATGGGAACAAGAGACCAAATGTTTTGAGCAGGCAATTTATTGAAAAGAACAATTTCACTGAAATAGGCTGTTCATCAGCTGATCAAAAGTTTAAGACCACATCCTTTAAAAGCCCAAATCTGTGCAAAAATTTGGATTCCATGTCATTTTCTGTCAAGTAATCACACTGTCAAGACCTTTTGATGGGAAAAGCAAAAAAACTCACTGCCTTCGCAAGTGGCAGGATTGTTGAGCTGCATAGACAAGGCCTCTCACAACGTGCCATCGCTGCTGAGGTTGGACGCAGTAAGACAGTCGTTTTGCATTTCTTAAAAGATCCTGAGGTTTATGGATAAAAAAAATCAAGTGGTAGACCCAAAAAAATCTTACCGGCACTGAGCCGGAGGATCCGAATGGCTGTTCATCAAGACACGGGGCGATGCTCATCCCAAATTAAAGCCATTACTGGTGCTGACTGCAGCCCAATAACCATCAGACGGCATCTGCAAAGGAACGGCTTCAAAAACAAAAAACGTCTTCAAAGGCCACGTCTCCTGCAACGCCACAAAATTGCCCGTTTGGCCTTTGCAAGGGAGCACCAAACATGGGACGTTCAAAGTTGGAAGAAAGTTTTATTCTCTGATGAGAAAATAATTAACCTTGATGGTCTTGATGCATTCCAACGCTACTGGCATGACAAGGAGATGCCACCTGAAATTTTTTCAACAAGGCACAGCAGAGGGGGCGCCATCATGATCTGGGATGCTTTTTCCTTCAATGGAACAATGGAGCTCCAGGTTGTGCAGGGGCATCAAACAGCAGCTGGCTACGTGGAGATGTTGCAGCGGGCATCCCTCATGACTGAGGGCCCTCGTCTGTGTGGTGATGACTGGGTTTTTCAGCAGGACAATGCTGCAATTCGCAATGCCCGTCTGACAAAGGATTTTTTTCAGGAGAATAACATCACTCTTTTGGATCATCCTGCATGTTCCCCTGATCTAAATCCAATTGAGAACATTTGGGGATGGATGGCAAGGGAAGTTTACAAAAATGGACATCAGTTCCAGACAGTGGATGCCCTTCGTGAAGCCATCTTCACCACTTGGAGCAACATTCCTACAAGCCTTTTGGAAACACTCGCATCAAGCACGCCAACACAAATTTTTGAAGTGATCAACAATAATGGTGGAGTTACTCATTACTGAGTCTGTTTTCGAGACTTTAATTTCTGTTTTAGGGCTTTTTTTGAGCTATGGTCTTAAACTTTTGATCAGCTGATGAACAGCCTATTTCAGTTAAATTGTTCTTTTCAATTAATTGCCTGTTCAAAACATTTGGTCTCTTGTTCCCATTTCTTCTTTTTGCATTCTGAAACTCTACTTAGAACCTTCTTAAGATACAACAGTGCAAAATGCAAATTCTTGCAATTTTTTAACTGGTCTTAAGATTTTGATCAGGAGTGTACCTGAGCAAATTTGGACCAAGTACAGCCATGGCTACAAGGCACGCTCTTGAAAACTCCTGTTGAAGGAATCAGGGTTGACTTGGCTTCTAGGATTTTAATTAGGGACCAGTCTGTTGAAATGAGACCAGCTGTTGGCCGTTGTTCAAGAGCGAGTTGTTTACATGGGGAAACAGGTTCTTAAGAGTCAGCATGGCCAAGTGTTCTAATGAGCTACACAAAGTGGACTTCCTTCCACTGTGTATGAAGACTTTTGGTTTCCCAAGGAAGTTATGGGTTTGAGTAAAAGTCTTGTCAATATCTTTTCAACATGAGTCTGAACTCAGAAGTAGATACTTAAGTGACCAGACTATTGCGTTTTAGTTTCACAAGGATTACAGATTGTTACAATCCAGCATAGCCGATTACTCTCGGGCACTTGACAAAGGATGACTCCTCCAGCAAATTGGTTTCTGCCTCCAAATGAAGGAATGTATTCAAAATGCACTGCTAAAAATTGCTTTGCTGGGACGAGACTGGTTTCAGTTTTGTTTCCTTTGATTTCAATGTTGCTGTATGTCAGGATGGGCGAGTGGTCTAAGGCGCCAGACTCAAGAGATGCATCTTTCCTTAGTGATTTGGGCTTTCTGGTCTCCGAAGGGAGGCGTGGGTTCAAATCCCACTCCTGACACCCTCTACTGATTTTTGATTCGGCTCTTGACACTTGTCCGACAGACTTCACTGCAGGTTTTGCATTTATCTTTGAATTGTGCGCTCATGATGTTGCAACCATCAAAATTGGCTGTATAGTCTTAAAACCTGATTGTGTAAAACCGAGGAGACATGACAATAAGTGGATTTATTGTGATCCCGATTAACCCCATCTGACCAAAGTCAGCACGAGCCTTACCACTGGATGTCTGAATGTACATGGTTCTTGTGACATGCATGGAACAGAATAACAGCCAATCAAGCAGCCAGTTGAAACTTATACTGTTGCTGAAAATCAGAAATGGGGGCAATCACTGATGTTACTGCTAATGTCAGCACATAATGATAAAGCTTCGAAGTTGTTGTGGCCGAGTGGTTAAGGCGATGGACTTGAAATCCATTGGGGTCTCCCTGCGTAGGTTCGAATCCTGCCGACAACGCAATTATTTTCTGGAATTTAGCTCTCTTTCTTCTCTTGGGTTCAGTTTCGTCAGAAAAATGGTGATGTCGGCAAGGTGTGACTGGTTACTCAGCGAATTGGGTCTTCTGATCAAATTAAAGTCTGGATTCAAAGCCCACTGTTGAAGGTGTGTCTGCCGAGTTCCTTTCTCGGAACTTACGATCGCTGCTAAAGGTTTGAGACCCTCTGTAGGTTGTAGGAGATGCTGTTTCTTTCTGCGGTGCCAACTGCTCCATTCAACAAGCACTAGCGTTAATATTAAACATGCATGTGTAAGGTTGTCGTGGCCGAGTGGTTAAGGAGATGGACTAGAAATCCATTGGGTTCTCACCTCGTAGGTTCGAATCCTGCCGACAACGACCCCATTTTCTGTAAATCAGCTCTGTGTTGTTGATTGAGGAGAACTTTTTGAGCAATGCTGTCGTCAAGGTGTCACTGATGCCGTAGCTACCTGAGCAAATTTGGACCAAGTACAGCCATGGCTACAAGGCACGCTCTTGAAAACTCCTGTTGAAGGAATCAGGGTTGACTTGGCTTCTAGGATTTTAATTAGGGACCAGTCTGTTGAAATGAGACCAGCTGTTGGCCGTTGTTCAAGAGCGAGTGGTTTACATGGTGAAACAGGTTCTTAAGAGTCAGCATGGCCAAGTGTTCTAATGAGCTACACAAAGTGGACTTCCTTCCACTGTGTATGAAGACTTTTGGTTTCCCAAGGAAGGTATGGGTTTGAGTAAAAGTCTTGTCAATATCTTTTCAACATGAGTCTGAACTCAGCAGTAGATACTTAAGTGACCAGACTATTGCGTTTTAGTTTCACAAGGATTACAGATTGTTACAATCCAGCATAGCCGATTACTCTCGGGCACTTGACAAAAGATGACTCCTACAGCAAATTGGGCTTTCTGCCTCCAAATGAAGGAATGGATTCAAAATGCACTGCTAAAAATTGTTGCTGGGACGAGACTGGTTTCGGTTTTGTTTCCTTTGATTTCAATGTTGCTGTATGTCAGGATGGCCGAGTGGTCTAAGGCGCCAGACTCAAGAGATGCATCTTTCCTTAGTGATTTGGGCTTTCTGGTCTCCGAAGGGAGGCGTGGGTTCAAATCCCACTCCTGACACCCTCTAATGATTTTTGATTCGGCTCTTGACACTTGTCCGACAGACTTCACTGCAGGTTTTGCATTTATCTTTGAATTGTGCGCTCATGATGTTGCAACCATCAAAATTGGCTGTTTAGTCTTAAAACCTGATTGTGTAAAACCGAGGAGACATGACAATAAGTGGATTTATTGTGATCCCGATTAACCCCATCTGACCAAAGTCAGCACGAGCCTAACCACTGGATGTCTGAATGTACATGGTTCTTGTGACATGCATGGAACAGAATAACAGCCAATCAAGCAGCCAGTTGAAACTTATACTGTTGCTGAAAATCAGAAATGGGGGCAATCACTGATGTTACTGCTAATGTTAGCACATAATGATAAAGCTCGGAATTTGTTGTGGCCGAGTGGTTAAGGCGATGGACTTGAAATCCATTGGGGTCTCCCTGCGTAGGTTCGAATCCTGCCGACAACGCAATTATTTTCTGGAATTTAGCTCTCTTTCTTCTCTTGGGTTCAGTTTCGTCAGAAAAATGGTGATGTCGGCAAGGTGTGACTGGTTACTCAGCGAATTGGGTCTTCTGATCAAATTAAAGTCTGGATTCAAAGCCCACTGTTGAAGGTGTGTCTGCCGAGTTCCTTTCTCGGAACTTACGATCGCTGCTAAAGGTTTGAGACCCTCTGTAGGCTGTAGGAGATGCTGTTTCTTTCTGCGGTGCCAACTGCTCCATTCAACAAGCACTAGCGTTAATATTAAACATGCATGTGTAAGGTTGTCGTGGCCGAGTGGTTAAGGCGATGGACTAGAAATCCATTGGGTTCTCCCCTCGTAGGTTCGAATCCTGCCGACAACGAACCCATTTTCTGTAAATCAGCTCTGTGTTGTTGATTGAGGAGAACCTTTTGAGCAATGCTGTCGTCAAGGTGTCACTGATGCCGTAGCTACCTGAGCAAATTTGGACCAAGTACAGCCATGGCTACAAGGCACGCTCTTGAAAACTCCTGTTGAAGGAATCAGGGTTGACTTGGCTTCTAGGATTTTAATTAGGGACCAGTCTGTTGAAATGAGACCAGCTGTTGGCCGTTGTTCAAGAGCGAGTTGTTTACATGGGGAAACAGGTTCTTAAGAGTCAGCATGGCCAAGTGTTCTAATGAGCTACACAAAGTGGACTTCCTTCCACTGTGTATGAAGACTTTTGGTTTCCCAAGGAAGTTATGGGTTTGAGTAAAAGTCTTGTCAATATCTTTTCAACATGAGTCTGAACTCAGAAGTAGATACTTAAGTGACCAGACTATTGCGTTTTAGTTTCACAAGGATTACAGATTGTTACAATCCAGCATAGCCGATTACTCTCGGGCACTTGACAAAGGATGACTCCTCCAGCAAATTGGTTTCTGCCTCCAAATGAAGGAATGTATTCAAAATGCACTGCGAAAAATTGCTTTGCTGGGACGAGACTGGTTTCAGTTTTGTTTCCTTTGATTTCAATGTTGCTGTATGTCAGGATGGCCGAGTGGTCTAAGGCGCCAGACTCAAGAGATGCATCTTTCCTTAGTGATTTGGGCTTTCTGGTCTCCGAAGGGAGGCGTGGGTTCAAATCCCACTCCTGACACACTCTATTGATTTTTGATTCGGCTCTTGACACTTGTCCGACAGACTTCACTGCAGGTTTTGCATTTATCTTTGAATTGTGCGCTCATGATGTTGCAACCATCAAAATTGGCTGTTTAGTCTTAAAACCTGATTGTGTAAAACCGAGGAGACATGACAATAAGTGGATTTATTGTGATCCCGATTAACCCCATCTGACCAAAGTCAGCACGAGCCTAACCACTGGATGTCTGAATGTACATGGTTCTTGTGACATGCATGGAACAGAATAACAGCCAATCAAGCAGCCAGTTGAAACTTATACTGTTGCTGAAAATCAGAAATGGGGGCAATCACTGATGTTACTGCTAATGTTAGCACATAATGATAAAGCTCGGAAGTTGTTGTGGTCGAGTGGTTAAGGTGATGGACTTGAAATCCATTGGGGTCTCCCCGCGTAGGTTCGAATCCTACCGATAGCGCAATTATTTTCTGGAATTTAGCTCTCTTTCTTCTCTTGGGTTCAGTTTCGTCAGAAAAATGGTGATGTCGGCAAGGTGTGACTGGTTACTCAGCGAATTGGGTCTTCTGATCAAATTAAAGTCTGGATTCAAAGCCCACTGTTGAAGGTTTGAGACACGCTATTTGGACCAAGTACAGCCATGGCTACAAGGCACGCTCTTGAAAACTCCTGTTGAAGGAATCAGGGTTGACTTGGCTTCTAGGATTTTAATTAGGGACCAGTCTGTTCCTTTCTCGGAACTTACGATCGCTGCTAAAGGTTTGAGACCCTCTGTAGGCTGTAGGAGGATGTCAGGATGGCCGAGTGGTCTAAGGCGCCAGACTCAAGAGATGCATCTTTCCTTAGTGATTTGGGCTTTCTGGTCTCCGAAGGGAGGCGTGGGTTCAAATCACACTCCTGACACACTCTAATGATTTTTGATTCGGCTCTTGACACTTGTCCGACAGACTTCACTGCAGGTTTTGCATTTATCTTTGAATTGTGCGCTCATGATGTTGCAACCATCAAAATTGGCTGTTTAGTCTTAAAACCTGATTGTGTAAAACCGAGGAGACATGACAATAAGTGGATTTATTGTGATCCCGATTAACCCCATCTGACCAAAGTCAGCACGAGCCTAACCACTGGATGTCTGAATGTACATGGTTCTTGTGACATGCATGGAACAGAATAACAGCCAATCAAGCAGCCAGTTGAAACTTATACTGTTGCTGAAAATCAGAAATGGGGGCAATCACTGATGTTACTGCTAATGTTAGCACATAATGATAAAGCTCGTAAGTTGTTGTGGTCGAGTGGTTAAGGTGATGGACTTGAAATCCATTGGGGTCTCCCCGCGTAGGTTCGAATCCTACCGATAGCGCAATTATTTTCTGGAATTTAGCTCTCTTTCTTCTCTTGGGTTCAGTTTCGTCAGAAAAATGGTGATGTCGGCAAGGTGTGACTGGTTACTCAGCGAATTGGGTCTTCTGATCAAATTAAAGTCTGGATTCAAAGCCCACTGTTGAAGGTGTGTCTGCCGAGTTCCTTTCTCGGAACTTACGATCGCTGCTAAAGGGTTGAGACCCTCTGTAGGCTGTAGGAGATGCTGTTTCTTTCTGCGGTGCCAACTGCTCCATTCAACAAGCACTAGCGTTAATATTAAACATGCATGTGTAAGGTTGTCGTGGCCGAGTGGTTAAGGCGATGGACTAGAAATCCATTGGGTTGTCCCCTCGTAGGTTCGAATCCTGCCGACAACGACCCCATTTTCTGTAAATCAGCTCTGTGTTGTTGATTGAGGAGAACTTTTTGAGCAATGCTGTCGTCAAGGTGTCACTGATGCCGTAGCTACCTGAGCAAATTTGGACCAAGTACAGCCATGGCTACAAGGCACGCTCTTGAAAACTCCTGTTGAAGGAATCAGGGTTGACTTGGCTTCTAGGATTTTAATTAGGGACCAGTCTGTTGAAATGAGACCAGCTGTTGGCCGTTGTTCAAGAGTGAGTTGTTTACATGGGGAAACAGGTTCTTAAGAGTCAGCATGGCCAAGTGTTCTAATGAGCTACACAAAGTGGACTTCCTTCCACTGTGTATGAAGACTTTTGGTTTCCCAAGGAAGTTATGGGTTTGAGTAAAAGTCTTGTCAATATCTTTTCAACATGAGTCTGAACTCAGAAGTAGATACTTAAGTGACCAGACTATTGCGTTTTAGTTTCACAAGGATTACAGATTGTTACAATCCAGCATAGCCGATTACTCTCGGGCACTTGACAAAGGATGACTCCTCCAGCAAATTGGTTTCTGCCTCCAAATGAAGGAATGTATTCAAAATGCACTGCTAAAAATTGCTTTGCTGGGACGAGACTGGTTTCAGTTTTGTTTCCTTTGATTTCAATGTTGCTGTATGTCAGGATGGCCGAGTGGTCTAAGGCGCCAGACTCAAGAGATGCATCTTTCCTTAGTGATTTGGGCTTTCTGGTCTCCGAAGGGAGGCGTGGGTTCAAATCCCACTCCTGACACCCTCTACTGATTTTTGATTCGGCTCTTGACACTTGTCCGACAGACTTCACTGCAGGTTTTGCATTTATCTTTGAATTGTGCGCTCATGATGTTGCAACCATCAAAATTGGCTGTATAGTCTTAAAACCTGATTGTGTAAAACCGAGGAGACATGACAATAAGTGGATTTATTGTGATCCCGATTAACCCCATCTGACCAAAGTCAGCACGAGCCTTACCACTGGATGTCTGAATGTACATGGTTCTTGTGACATGCATGGAACAGAATAACAGCCAATCAAGCAGCCAGTTGAAACTTATACTGTTGCTGAAAATCAGAAATGGGGGCAATCACTGATGTTACTGCTAATGTCAGCACATAATGATAAAGCTCTGAAGTTGTTGTGGCCGAGTGGTTAAGGCGATGGACTTGAAATCCATTGGGGTCTCCCTGCCTAGGTTCGAATCCTGCCGACAACGCAATTATTTTCTGGAATTTAGCTCTCTTTCTTCTCTTGGGTTCAGTTTCGTCAGAAAAATGGTGATGTCGGCAAGGTGTGACTGGTTACTCAGCGAATTGGGTCTTCTGATCAAATTAAAGTCTGGATTCAAAGCCCACTGTTGAAGGTGTGTCTGCCGAGTTCCTTTCTCGGAACTTACGATCGCTGCTAAAGGTTTGAGACACGCTATTTGGACCAAGTACAGCCATGGCTACAAGGCACGCTCTTGAAAACTCCTGTTGAAGGAATCAGGGTTGACTTGGCTTCTAGGATTTTAATTAGGGACCAGTCTGTTGAAATGAGACCAGCTGTTGGCCGTTGTTCAAGAGCGAGTGGTTTACATGGGGAAACAGGTTCTTAAGAGTCAGCATGGCCAAGTGTTCTAATGAGCTACACAAAGTGGACTTCCTTCCACTGTGTATGAAGACTTTTGGTTTCCCAAGGAAGGTATGGGTTTGAGTAAAAGTCTTGTCAATATCTTTTCAACATGAGTCTGAACTCAGCAGTAGATACTTAAGTGACCAGACTATTGCGTTTTAGTTTCACAAGGATTACAGATTGTTACAATCCAGCATAGCCGATTACTCTCGGGCACTTGACAAAAGATGACTCCTACAGCAAATTGGGCTTTCTGCCTCCAAATGAAGGAATGTATTCAAAATGCACTGCTAAAAATTGCTGGGACGAGACTGGTTTCGATTTTGTTTCCTTTGATTTCAATGTTGCTGTATGTCAGGATGGCCGAGTGGTCTAAGGCGCCAGACTCAAGAGATGCATCTTTCCTTAGTGATTTGGGCTTTCTGGTCTCCGAAGGGAGGCGTGGGTTCAAATCCCACTCCTGACACACTCTAATGATTTTTGATTCGGCTCTTGACACTTGTCCGACAGACTTCACTGCAGGTTTTGCATTTATCTTTGAATTGTGCGCTCATGATGTTGCAACCATCAAAATTGGCTGTTTAGTCTTAAAACCTGATTGTGTAAAACCGAGGAGACATGACAATAAGTGGATTTATTGTGATCCCGATTAACCCCATCTGACCAAAGTCAGCACGAGCCTAACCACTGGATGTCTGAATGTACATGGTTCTTGTGACATGCATGGAACAGAATAACAGCCAATCAAGCAGCCAGTTGAAACTTATACTGTTGCTGAAAATCAGAAATGGGGGCAATCACTGATGTTACTGCTAATGTTAGCACATAATGATAAAGCTCGGAAGTTGTTGTGGCCGAGTGGTTAAGGTGATGGACTTGAAATCCATTGGGGTCTCCCCGCGTAGGTTCGAATCCTACCGACAGCGCAATTATTTTCTGGAATTTAGCTCTCTTTCTTCTCTTGGGTTCAGTTTCGTCAGAAAAATGGTGATGTCGGCAAGGTGTGACTGGTTACTCAGCGAATTGGGTCTTCTGATCAAATTAAAGTCTGGATTCAAAGCCCACTGTTGAAGGTGTGTCTGCCGAGTTCCTTTCTCGGAACTTACGATCGCTGCTAAAGGTTTGAGACCCTCTGTAGGCTGTAGGAGATGCTGTTTCTTTCTGCGGTGCCAACTGCTCCATTCAACAAGCACTAGCGTTAATATTAAACATGCATGTGTAAGGTTGTCGTGGCCGAGTGGTTAAGGCGATGGACTAGAAATCCATTGGGTTCTCCCCTCGTAGGTTCAAATCCTGCCGACAACGACCCCATTTTCTGTAAATCAGCTCTGTGTTGTTGATTGAGGAGAACTTTTTGAGCAATGCTGTCGTCAAGGTGTCACTGATGCCGTAGCTACCTGAGCAAATTTGGACCAAGTACAGCCATGGCTACAAGGCACGCTCTTGAAAACTCCTGTTGAAGGAATCAGGGTTGACTTGGCTTCTAGGATTTTAATTAGGGACCAGTCTGTTGAAATGAGACCAGCTGTTGGCCGTTGTTCAAGAGCGAGTTGTTTACATGGGGAAACAGGTTATTAAGAGTCAGCATGGCCAAGTGTTCTAATGAGCTACACAAAGTGGACTTCCTTCCACTGTGTATGAAGACTTTTGGTTTCCCAAGGAAGTTATGGGTTTGAGTAAAAGTCTTGTCAATATCTTTTCAACATGAGTCTGAACTCAGAAGTAGATACTTAAGTGACCAGACTATTGCGTTTTAGTTTCACAAGGATTACAGATTGTTACAATCCAGCATAGCCGATTACTCTCGGGCACTTGACAAAGGATGACTCCTCCAGCAAATTGGTTTCTGCCTCCAAATGAAGGAATGTATTCAAAATGCACTGCGAAAAATTGCTTTGCTGGGACGAGACTGGTTTCAGTTTTGTTTCCTTTGATTTCAATGTTGCTGTATGTCAGGATGGCCGAGTGGTCTAAGGCGCCAGACTTAAGAGATGCATCTTTCCTTAGTGATTTGGGCTTTCTGGTCTCCGAAGGGAGGCGTGGGTTCAAATCCCACTCCTGACACACTCTATTGATTTTTGATTCGGCTCTTGACACTTGTCCGACAGACTTCACTGCAGGTTTTGCATTTATCTTTGAATTGTGCGCTCATGATGTTGCAACCATCAAAATTGGCTGTTTAGTCTTAAAACCTGATTGTGTAAAACCGAGGAGACATGACAATAAGTGGATTTATTGTGATCCCGATTAACCCCATCTGACCAAAGTCAGCACGAGCCTAACCACTGGATGTCTGAATGTACATGGTTCTTGTGACATGCATGGAACAGAATAACAGCCAATCAAGCAGCCAGTTGAAACTTATACTGTTGCTGAAAATCAGAAATGGGGGCAATCACTGATGTTACTGCTAATGTTAGCACATAATGATAAAGCTCGGAAGTTGTTGTGGTCGAGTGGTTAAGGTGATGGACTTGAAATCCATTGGGGTCTCCCCGCGTAGGTTCGAATCCTACCGATAGCGCAATTATTTTCTGGAATTTAGCTCTCTTTCTTCTCTTGGGTTCAGTTTCGTCAGAAAAATGGTGATGTCGGCAAGGTGTGACTGGTTACTCAGCGAATTGGGTCTTCTGATCAAATTAAAGTCTGGATTCAAAGCCCACTGTTGAAGGTTTGAGACACGCTATTTGGACCAAGTACAGCCATGGCTACAAGGCACGCTCTTGAAAACTCCTGTTGAAGGAATCAGGGTTGACTTGGCTTCTAGGATTTTAATTAGGGACCAGTCTGTTCCTTTCTCGGAACTTACGATCGCTGCTAAAGGTTTGAGACCCTCTGTAGGCTGTAGGAGGATGTCAGGATGGCCGAGTGGTCTAAGGCGCCAGACTCAAGAGATGCATCTTTCCTTAGTGATTTGGGCTTTCTGGTCTCCGAAGGGAGGCGTGGGTTCAAATCACACTCCTGACACACTCTAATGATTTTTGATTCGGCTCTTGACACTTGTCCGACAGACTTCACTGCAGGTTTTGCATTTATCTTTGAATTGTGCGCTCATGATGTTGCAACCATCAAAATTGGCTGTTTAGTCTTAAAACCTGATTGTGTAAAACCGAGGAGACATGACAATAAGTGGATTTATTGTGATCCCGATTAACCCCATCTGACCAAAGTCAGCACGAGCCTAACCACTGGATGTCTGAATGTACATGGTTCTTGTGACATGCATGGAACAGAATAACAGCCAATCAAGCAGCCAGTTGAAACTTATACTGTTGCTGAAAATCAGAAATGGGGGCAATCACTGATGTTACTGCTAATGTTAGCACATAATGATAAAGCTCGTAAGTTGTTGTGGTCGAGTGGTTAAGGTGATGGACTTGAAATCCATTGGGGTCTCCCCGCGTAGGTTCGAATCCTACCGATAGCGCAATTATTTTCTGGAATTTAGCTCTCTTTCTTCTCTTGGGTTCAGTTTCGTCAGAAAAATGGTGATGTCGGCAAGGTGTGACTGGTTACTCAGCGAATTGGGTCTTCTGATCAAATTAAAGTCTGGATTCAAAGCCCACTGTTGAAGGTGTGTCTGCCGAGTTCCTTTCTCGGAACTTACGATCGCTGCTAAAGGGTTGAGACCCTCTGTAGGCTGTAGGAGATGCTGTTTCTTTCTGCGGTGCCAACTGCTCCATTCAACAAGCACTAGCGTTAATATTAAACATGCATGTGTAAGGTTGTCGTGGCCGAGTGGTTAAGGCGATGGACTAGAAATCCATTGGGTTGTCCCCTCGTAGGTTCGAATCCTGCCGACAACGACCCCATTTTCTGTAAATCAGCTCTGTGTTGTTGATTGAGGAGAACTTTTTGAGCAATGCTGTCGTCAAGGTGTCACTGATGCCGTAGCTACCTGAGCAAATTTGGACCAAGTACAGCCATGGCTACAAGGCACGCTCTTGAAAACTCCTGTTGAAGGAATCAGGGTTGACTTGGCTTCTAGGATTTTAATTAGGGACCAGTCTGTTGAAATGAGACCAGCTGTTGGCCGTTGTTCAAGAGTGAGTTGTTTACATGGGGAAACAGGTTCTTAAGAGTCAGCATGGCCAAGTGTTCTAATGAGCTACACAAAGTGGACTTCCTTCCACTGTGTATGAAGACTTTTGGTTTCCCAAGGAAGTTATGGGTTTGAGTAAAAGTCTTGTCAATATCTTTTCAACATGAGTCTGAACTCAGAAGTAGATACTTAAGTGACCAGACTATTGCGTTTTAGTTTCACAAGGATTACAGATTGTTACAATCCAGCATAGCCGATTACTCTCGGGCACTTGACAAAGGATGACTCCTCCAGCAAATTGGTTTCTGCCTCCAAATGAAGGAATGTATTCAAAATGCACTGCTAAAAATTGCTTTGCTGGGACGAGACTGGTTTCAGTTTTGTTTCCTTTGATTTCAATGTTGCTGTATGTCAGGATGGCCGAGTGGTCTAAGGCGCCAGACTCAAGAGATGCATCTTTCCTTAGTGATTTGGGCTTTCTGGTCTCCGAAGGGAGGCGTGGGTTCAAATCCCACTCCTGACACCCTCTACTGATTTTTGATTCGGCTCTTGACACTTGTCCGACAGACTTCACTGCAGGTTTTGCATTTATCTTTGAATTGTGCGCTCATGATGTTGCAACCATCAAAATTGGCTGTATAGTCTTAAAACCTGATTGTGTAAAACCGAGGAGACATGACAATAAGTGGATTTATTGTGATCCCGATTAACCCCATCTGACCAAAGTCAGCACGAGCCTTACCACTGGATGTCTGAATGTACATGGTTCTTGTGACATGCATGGAACAGAATAACAGCCAATCAAGCAGCCAGTTGAAACTTATACTGTTGCTGAAAATCAGAAATGGGGGCAATCACTGATGTTACTGCTAATGTCAGCACATAATGATAAAGCTCTGAAGTTGTTGTGGCCGAGTGGTTAAGGCGATGGACTTGAAATCCATTGGGGTCTCCCTGCCTAGGTTCGAATCCTGCCGACAACGCAATTATTTTCTGGAATTTAGCTCTCTTTCTTCTCTTGGGTTCAGTTTCGTCAGAAAAATGGTGATGTCGGCAAGGTGTGACTGGTTACTCAGCGAATTGGGTCTTCTGATCAAATTAAAGTCTGGATTCAAAGCCCACTGTTGAAGGTGTGTCTGCCGAGTTCCTTTCTCGGAACTTACGATCGCTGCTAAAGGTTTGAGACACGCTATTTGGACCAAGTACAGCCATGGCTACAAGGCACGCTCTTGAAAACTCCTGTTGAAGGAATCAGGGTTGACTTGGCTTCTAGGATTTTAATTAGGGACCAGTCTGTTGAAATGAGACCAGCTGTTGGCCGTTGTTCAAGAGCGAGTGGTTTACATGGGGAAACAGGTTCTTAAGAGTCAGCATGGCCAAGTGTTCTAATGAGCTACACAAAGTGGACTTCCTTCCACTGTGTATGAAGACTTTTGGTTTCCCAAGGAAGGTATGGGTTTGAGTAAAAGTCTTGTCAATATCTTTTCAACATGAGTCTGAACTCAGCAGTAGATACTTAAGTGACCAGACTATTGCGTTTTAGTTTCACAAGGATTACAGATTGTTACAATCCAGCATAGCCGATTACTCTCGGGCACTTGACAAAAGATGACTCCTACAGCAAATTGGGCTTTCTGCCTCCAAATGAAGGAATGTATTCAAAATGCACTGCTAAAAATTGCTGGGACGAGACTGGTTTCGATTTTGTTTCCTTTGATTTCAATGTTGCTGTATGTCAGGATGGCCGAGTGGTCTAAGGCGCCAGACTCAAGAGATGCATCTTTCCTTAGTGATTTGGGCTTTCTGGTCTCCGAAGGGAGGCGTGGGTTCAAATCCCACTCCTGACACACTCTAATGATTTTTGATTCGGCTCTTGACACTTGTCCGACAGACTTCACTGCAGGTTTTGCATTTATCTTTGAATTGTGCGCTCATGATGTTGCAACCATCAAAATTGGCTGTTTAGTCTTAAAACCTGATTGTGTAAAACCGAGGAGACATGACAATAAGTGGATTTATTGTGATCCCGATTAACCCCATCTGACCAAAGTCAGCACGAGCCTAACCACTGGATGTCTGAATGTACATGGTTCTTGTGACATGCATGGAACAGAATAACAGCCAATCAAGCAGCCAGTTGAAACTTATACTGTTGCTGAAAATCAGAAATGGGGGCAATCACTGATGTTACTGCTAATGTTAGCACATAATGATAAAGCTCGGAAGTTGTTGTGGCCGAGTGGTTAAGGTGATGGACTTGAAATCCATTGGGGTCTCCCCGCGTAGGTTCGAATCCTACCGACAGCGCAATTATTTTCTGGAATTTAGCTCTCTTTCTTCTCTTGGGTTCAGTTTCGTCAGAAAAATGGTGATGTCGGCAAGGTGTGACTGGTTACTCAGCGAATTGGGTCTTCTGATCAAATTAAAGTCTGGATTCAAAGCCCACTGTTGAAGGTGTGTCTGCCGAGTTCCTTTCTCGGAACTTACGATCGCTGCTAAAGGTTTGAGACCCTCTGTAGGCTGTAGGAGATGCTGTTTCTTTCTGCGGTGCCAACTGCTCCATTCAACAAGCACTAGCGTTAATATTAAACATGCATGTGTAAGGTTGTCGTGGCCGAGTGGTTAAGGCGATGGACTAGAAATCCATTGGGTTCTCCCCTCGTAGGTTCAAATCCTGCCGACAACGACCCCATTTTCTGTAAATCAGCTCTGTGTTGTTGATTGAGGAGAACTTTTTGAGCAATGCTGTCGTCAAGGTGTCACTGATGCCGTAGCTACCTGAGCAAATTTGGACCAAGTACAGCCATGGCTACAAGGCACGCTCTTGAAAACTCCTGTTGAAGGAATCAGGGTTGACTTGGCTTCTAGGATTTTAATTAGGGACCAGTCTGTTGAAATGAGACCAGCTGTTGGCCGTTGTTCAAGAGCGAGTTGTTTACATGGGGAAACAGGTTATTAAGAGTCAGCATGGCCAAGTGTTCTAATGAGCTACACAAAGTGGACTTCCTTCCACTGTGTATGAAGACTTTTGGTTTCCCAAGGAAGTTATGGGTTTGAGTAAAAGTCTTGTCAATATCTTTTCAACATGAGTCTGAACTCAGAAGTAGATACTTAAGTGACCAGACTATTGCGTTTTAGTTTCACAAGGATTACAGATTGTTACAATCCAGCATAGCCGATTACTCTCGGGCACTTGACAAAGGATGACTCCTCCAGCAAATTGGTTTCTGCCTCCAAATGAAGGAATGTATTCAAAATGCACTGCTAAAAATTGCTTTGCTGGGACGAGACTGGTTTCAGTTTTGTTTCCTTTGATTTCAATGTTGTTGTATGTCAGGATGGCCGAGTGGTCTAAGGCGCCAGACTTAAGAGATGCATCTTTCCTTAGTGATTTGGGCTTTCTGGTCTCCGAAGGGAGGCGTGGGTTCAAATCCCACTCCTGACACCCTCTAGTGATTTTTGATTCGGCTCTTGACACTTGTCCGACAGGCTTCACTGCAGGTTTTGCATTTATCTGTGAATTGTGCGCTCATGATGTTGCAACCATCAAAATTGGCTGTTTAGTCTTAAAACCTGATTGTGTAAAACCGAGGAGACATGACAATAAGTGGATTTATTGTGATCCCGATTAACCCCATCTGACCAAAGTCAGCACGAGCCTTACCACTGGATGTCTGAATGTACATGGTTCTTGTGACATGCATGGAACAGAATAACAGCCAATCAAGCAGCCAGTTGAAACTTATACTGTTGCTGAAAATCAGAAATGGGGGCAATCACTGATGTTACTGCTAATGTCAGCACATAATGATAAAGCTCGTAAGTTGTTGTGGCCGAGTGGTTAAGGCGATGGACTTGAAATCCATTGGGGTCTCCCTGCGTAGGTTCGAATCCTGCCGACAACGCAATTATTTTCTGGAATTTAGCTCTCTTTCTTCTCTTGGGTTCAGTTTCGTCAGAAAAATGGTGATGTCGGCAAGGTGTGACTGGTTACTCAGCGAATTGGGTCTTCTGATCAAATTAAAGTCTGGATTCAAAGCCCACTGTTGAAGGTGTGTCTGCCGAGTTCCTTTCTCGGAACTTACGATCGCTGCTAAAGGTTTGAGACACGCTATTTGGACCAAGTACAGCCATGGCTACAAGGCACGCTCTTGAAAACTCCTGTTGAAGGAATCAGGGTTGACTTGGCTTCTAGGATTTTAATTAGGGACCAGTCTGTTGAAATGAGACCAGCTGTTGGCCGTTGTTCAAGTGCGAGTGGTTTACATGGGGAAACAGGTTCTTAAGAGTCAGCATGGCCAAGTGTTCTAATGAGCTACACAAAGTGGACTTCCTTCCACTGTGTATGAAGACTTTTGGTTTCCCAAGGAAGGTATGGGTTTGAGTAAAAGTCTTGTCAATATCTTTTCAACATGAGTCTGAACTCAGCAGTAGATACTTAAGTGACCAGACTATTGCGTTTTAGTTTCACAAGGATTACAGATTGTTACAATCCAGCATAGCCGATTACTCTCGGGCACTTGACAAAAGATGACTCCTACAGCAAATTGGGCTTTCTGCCTCCAAATGAAGGAATGTATTCAAAATGCACTGCTAAAAATTGCTGGGACGAGACTGGTTTCGGTTTTGTTTCCTTTGATTTCAATGTTGCTGTATGTCAGGATGGCCGAGTGGTCTAAGGCGCCAGACTCAAGAGATGCATCTTTCCTTAGTGATTTGGGCTTTCTGGTCTCCGAAGAGAGGCGTGGGTTAAAATCCCACTCCTGACACACTCTAATGATTTTTGATTCGGCTCTTGACACTTGTCCGACAGACTTCACTGCAGGTTTTGCATTTATCTTTGAATTGTGCGCTCATGATGTTGCAACCATCAAAATTGGCTGTTTAGTCTTAAAACCTGATTGTGTAAAACCGAGGAGACATGACAATAAGTGGATTTATTGTGATCCCGATTAACCCCATCTGACCAAAGTCAGCACGAGCCTAACCACTGGATGTCTGAATGTACATGGTTCTTGTGACATGCATGGAACAGAATAACAGCCAATCAAGCAGCCAGTTGAAACTTATACTGTTGCTGAAAATCAGAAATGGGGGCAATCACTGATGTTACTGCTAATGTTAGCACATAATGATAAAGCTCGGAAGTTGTTGTGGCCGAGTGGTTAAGGTGATGGACTTGAAATCCATTGGGGTCTCCCCGCGTAGGTTCGAATCCTACCGACAGCGCAATTATTTTCTGGAATTTAGCTCTCTTTCTTCTCTTGGGTTCAGTTTCGTCAGAAAAATGGTGATGTCGGCAAGGTGTGACTAGTTACTCAGCGAATTGGGTCTTCTGATCAAATTAAAGTCTGGATTCAAAGCCCACTGTTGAAGGTGTGTCTGCCGAGTTCCTTTCTCTGAACTTACGATCGCTGCTAAAGGTTTGAGACCCTCTGTAGGTTGTAGGAGATGCTGTTTCTTTCTGCGGTACCAACTGCTCCATTCAACAAGCACTAGCGTTAATATTAAACATGCATGTGTAAGGTTGTCGTGGCCGAGTGGTTAAGGCGATGGACTAGAAATCCATTGGGTTCTCACCTCGTAGGTTCGAATCCTGCCGACAACGACCCCATTTTCTGTAAATCAGCTCTGTGTTGTTGATTGAGGAGAACTTTTTGAGCAATGCTGTCGTCAATGTGTCACTGATGCCGTAGCTACCTGAGCAAATTTGGACCAAGTACAGCCATGGCTACAAGGCACGCTCTTGAAAACTCCTGTTGAAGGAATCAGGGTTGACTTGGCTTCTAGGATTTTAATTAGGGACCAGTCTGTTGAAATGAGACCAGCTGTTGGCCGTTGTTCAAGAGCGAGTGGTTTACATGGGGAAACAGGTTCTTAAGAGTCAGCATGGCCAAGTGTTCTAATGAGCTACACAAAGTGGACTTCCTTCCACTGTGTATGAAGACTTTTGGTTTCCCAAGGAAGTTATGGGTTTGAGTAAAAGTCTTGTCAATATCTTTTCAACATGAGTCTGAACTCAGAAGTAGATACTTAAGTGACCAGACTATTGCGTTTTAGTTTCACAAGGATTACAGATTGTTACAATCCAGCATAGCCGATTACTCTCGGGCACTTGACAAAGGATGACTCCTCCAGCAAATTGGTTTCTGCCTCCAAATGAAGGAATGTATTCAAAATGCACTGCTAAAAATTGCTTTGCTGGGACGAGACTGGTTTCAGTTTTGTTTCCTTTGATTTCAATGTTGCTGTATGTCAGGATGGCCGAGTGGTCTAAGGCGCCAGACTCAAGAGATGCATCTTTCCTTAGTGATTTGGGCTTTCTGGTCTCCGAAGGGAGGCGTGGGTTCAAATCCCACTCCTGACACCCTCTAATGATTTTTGATTCGGCTCTTGACACTTGTCCGACAGACTTCACTGCAGGTTTTGCATTTATCTTTGAATTGTGCGCTCATGATGTTGCAACCATCAAAATTGGCTGTTTAGTCTTAAAACCTGATTGTGTAAAACCGAGGAGACATGACAATAAGTGGATTTATTGTGATCCCGATTAACCCCATCTGACCAAAGTCAGCACGAGCCTTACCACTGGATGTCTGAATGTACATGGTTCTTGTGACATGCATGGAACAGAATAACAGCCAATCAAGCAGCCAGTTGAAACTTATACTGTTGCTGAAAATCAGAAATGGGGGCAATCACTGATGTTACTGCTAATGTCAGCACATAATGATAAAGATCTGAAGTTGTTGTGGCCGAGTGGTTAAGGCGATGGACTTGAAATCCATTGGGGTCTCACTGCGTAGGTTCGAATCCTGCCGACAACGCAATTATTTTCTGGAATTTAGCTCTCTTTCTTCTCTTGGGTTCAGTTTCGTCAGAAAAATGGTGATGTCGGCAAGGTGTGACTGGTTACTCAGCGAATTGGGTCTTCTGATCAAATTAAAGTCTGGATTCAAAGCCCACTGTTGAAGGTGTGTCTGCCGAGTTCCTTTCTCGGAACTTACGATCGCTGCTAAAGGTTTGAGACCCTCTGTAGGCTGTAGGAGATGCTGTTTCTTTCTGCGGTGCCAACTGCTCCATTCAACAAGCACTAGCGTTAATATTAAACATGCATGTGTAAGGTTGTCGTGGCCGAGTGGTTAAGGCGATGGACTAGAAATCCATTGGGTTCTCCCCTCGTAGGTTCGAATCCTGCCGACAACGAACCCATTTTCTGTAAATCAGCTCTGTGTTGTTGATTGAGGTGAACCTTTTGAGCAATGCTGTCGTCAAGGTGTCACTGATGCCGTAGCTACCTGAGCAAATTTGGACCAAGTACAGCCATGGCTACAAGGCACGCTCTTGAAAACTCCTGTTGAAGGAATCAGGGTTGACTTGGCTTCTAGGATTTTAATTAGGGACCAGTCTGTTGAAATGAGACCAGCTGTTGGCCGTTGTTCAAGAGCGAGTTGTTTACATGGGGAAACAGGTTCTTAAGAGTCAGCATGGCCAAGTGTTCTAATGAGCTACACAAAGTGGACTTCCTTCCACTGTGTATGAAGACTTTTGGTTTCCCAAGGAAGTTATGGGTTTGAGTAAAAGTCTTGTCAATATCTTTTCAACATGAGTCTGAACTCAGAAGTAGATACTTAAGTGACCAGACTATTGCGTTTTAGTTTCACAAGGATTACAGATTGTTACAATCCAGCATAGCCGATTACTCTCGGGCACTTGACAAAGGATGACTCCTCCAGCAAATTGGTTTCTGCCTCCAAATGAAGGAATGTATTCAAAATGCACTGCGAAAAATTGCTTTGCTGGGACGAGACTGGTTTCAGTTTTGTTTCCTTTGATTTCAATGTTGCTGTATGTCAGGATGGCCGAGTGGTCTAAGGCGCCAGACTCAAGAGATGCATCTTTCCTTAGTGATTTGGGCTTTCTGGTCTCCGAAGGGAGGCGTGGGTTCAAATCCCACTCCTGACACACTCTAATGATTTTTGATTCGGCTCTTGACACTTGTCCGACAGACTTCACTGCAGGTTTTGCATTTATCTTTGAATTGTGCGCTCATGATGTTGCAACCATCAAAATTGGCTGTTTAGTCTTAAAACCTGATTGTGTAAAACCGAGGAGACATGACAATAAGTGGATTTATTGTGATCCCGATTAACCCCATCTGACCAAAGTCAGCACGAGCCTAACCACTGGATGTCTGAATGTACATGGTTCTTGTGACATGCATGGAACAGAATAACAGCCAATCAAGCAGCCAGTTGAAACTTATACTGTTGCTGAAAATCAGAAATGGGGGCAATCACTGATGTTACTGCTAATGTTAGCACATAATGATAAAGCTCGGAAGTTGTTGTGGTCGAGTGGTTAAGGTGATGGACTTGAAATCCATTGGGGTCTCCCCGCGTAGGTTCGAATCCTACCGATAGCACAATTATTTTCTGGAATTTAGCTCTCTTTCTTCTCTTGGGTTCAGTTTCGTCAGAAAAATGGTGATGTCGGCAAGGTGTGACTGGTTACTCAGCGAATTGGGTCTTCTGATCAAATTAAAGTCTGGATTCAAAGCCCACTGTTGAAGGTGTGTCTGCCGAGTTCCTTTCTCGGAACTTACGATCGCTGCTAAAGGTTTGAGACCCTCTGTAGGCTGTAGGAGGATGTCAGGATGGCCGAGTGGTCTAAGGCGCCAGACTCAAGAGATGCATCTTTCCTTAGTGATTTGGGCTTTCTGGTCTCCGAAGGGAGGCGTGGGTTCAAATCACACTCTAATGATTTTTGATTCGGCTCTTGACACTTGTCCGACAGACTTCACTGCAGGTTTTGCATTTATCTTTGAATTGTGCGCTCATGATGTTGCAACCATCAAAATTGGCTGTTTAGTCTTAAAACCTGATTGTGTAAAACCGAGGAGACATGACAATAAGTGGATTTATTGTGATCCCGATTAACCCCATCTGACCAAAGTCAGCACGAGCCTAACCACTGGATGTCTGAATGTACATGGTTCTTGTGACATGCATGGAACAGAATAACAGCCAATCAAGCAGCCAGTTGAAACTTATACTGTTGCTGAAAATCAGAAATGGGGGCAATCACTGATGTTACTGCTAATGTTAGCACATAATGATAAAGCTCGGAAGTTGTTGTGGTCGAGTGGTTAAGGTGATGGACTTGAAATCCATTGGGGTCTCCCCGCATAGGTTCGAATCCTACCGATAGCGCAATTATTTTCTGGAATTTAGCTCTCTTTCTTCTCTTGGGTTCAGTTTCGTCAGAAAAATGGTGATGTCGGCAAGGTGTGACTGGTTACTCAGCGAATTGGGTCTTCTGATCAAATTAAAGTCTGGATTCAAAGCCCACTGTTGAAGGTGTGTCTGCCGAGTTCCTTTCTCGGAACTTACGATCGCTGCTAAAGGTTTGAGACCCTCTGTAGGCTGTAGGAGATGCTGTTTCTTTCTGCGGTGCCAACTGCTCCATTCAACAAGCACTAGCGTTAATATTAAACATGCATGTGTAAGGTTGTCGTGGCCGAGTGGTTAAGGCGATGGACTAGAAATCCATTGGGTTGTCCCCTCGTAGGTTCGAATCCTGCCGACAACGACCCCATTTTCTGTAAATCAGCTCTGTGTTGTTGATTGAGGAGAACTTTTTGAGCAATGCTGTCGTCAAGGTGTCACTGATGCCGTAGCTACCTGAGCAAATTTGGACCAAGTACAGCCATGGCTACAAGGCACGCTCTTGAAAACTCCTGTTGAAGGAATCAGGGTTGACTTGGCTTCTAGGATTTTAATTAGGGACCAGTCTGTTGAAATGAGACCAGCTGTTGGCCGTTGTTCAAGAGCGAGTTGTTTACATGGGGAAACAGGTTCTTAAGAGTCAGCATGGCCAAGTGTTCTAATGAGCTACACAAAGTGGACTTCCTTCCACTGTGTATGAAGACTTTTGGTTTCCCAAGGAAGTTATGGGTTTGAGTAAAAGTCTTGTCAATATCTTTTCAACATGAGTCTGAACTCAGAAGTAGATACTTAAGTGACCAGACTATTGCGTTTTAGTTTCACAAGGATTACAGATTGTTACAATCCAGCATAGCCGATTACTCTCGGGCACTTGACAAAGGATGACTCCTCCAGCAAATTGGTTTCTGCCTCCAAATGAAGGAATGTATTCAAAATGCACTGCTAAAAATTGCTTTGCTGGGACGAGACTGGTTTCAGTTTTGTTTCCTTTGATTTCAATGTTGCTGTATGTCAGGATGGCCGAGTGGTCTAAGGCGCCAGACTCAAGAGATGCATCTTTCCTTAGTGATTTGGGCTTTCTGGTCTCCGAAGGGAGGCGTGGGTTCAAATCCCACTCCTGACACCCTCTACTGATTTTTGATTCGGCTCTTGACACTTGTCCGACAGACTTCACTGCAGGTTTTGCATTTATCTTTGAATTGTGCGCTCATGATGTTGCAACCATCAAAATTGGCTGTATAGTCTTAAAACCTGATTGTGTAAAACCGAGGAGACATGACAATAAGTGGATTTATTGTGATCCCGATTAACCCCATCTGACCAAAGTCAGCACGAGCCTTACCACTGGATGTCTGAATGTACATGGTTCTTGTGACATGCATGGAACAGAATAACAGCCAATCAAGCAGCCAGTTGAAACTTATACTGTTGCTGAAAATCAGAAATGGGGGCAATCACTGATGTTACTGCTAATGTCAGCACATAATGATAAAGCTCTGAAGTTGTTGTGGCCGAGTGGTTAAGGCGATGGACTTGAAATCCATTGGGGTCTCCCTGCGTAGGTTCGAATCCTGCCGACAACGCAATTATTTTCTGGAATTTAGCTCTCTTTCTTCTCTTGGGTTCAGTTTCGTCAGAAAAATGGTGATGTCGGCAAGGTGTGACTGGTTACTCAGCGAATTGGATCTTCTGATCAAATTAAAGTCTGGATTCAAAGCCCACTGTTGAAGGTGTGTCTGCCGAGTTCCTTTCTCGGAACTTACGATCGCTGCTAAAGGTTTGAGACACGCTATTTGGACCAAGTACAGCCATGGCTACAAGGCACGCTCTTGAAAACTCCTGTTGAAGGAATCAGGGTTGACTTGGCTTCTAGGATTTTAATTAGGGACCAGTCTGTTGAAATGAGACCAGCTGTTGGCCGTTGTTCAAGAGCGAGTGGTTTACATGGGGAAACAGGTTCTTAAGAGTCAGCATGGCCAAGTGTTCTAATGAGCTACACAAAGTGGACTTCCTTCCACTGTGTATGAAGACTTTTGGTTTCCCAAGGAAGGTATGGGTTTGAGTAAAAGTCTTGTCAATATCTTTTCAACATGAGTCTGAACTCAGCAGTAGATACTTAAGTGACCAGACTATTGCGTTTTAGTTTCACAAGGATTACAGATTGTTACAATCCAGCATAGCCGATTACTCTCGGGCACTTGACAAAAGATGACTCCTACAGCAAATTGGGCTTTCTGCCTCCAAATGAAGGAATGTATTCAAAATGCACTGCTAAAAATTGCTGGGACGAGACTGGTTTCGATTTTGTTTCCTTTGATTTCAATGTTGCTGTATGTCAGGATGGCCGAGTGGTCTAAGGCGCCAGACTCAAGAGATGCATCTTTCCTTAGTGATTTGGGCTTTCTGGTCTCCGAAGGGAGGCGTGGGTTCAAATCCCACTCCTGACACACTCTAATGATTTTTGATTCGGCTCTTGACACTTGTCCGACAGACTTCACTGCAGGTTTTGCATTTATCTTTGAATTGTGCGCTCATGATGTTGCAACCATCAAAATTGGCTGTTTAGTCTTAAAACCTGATTGTGTAAAACCGAGGAGACATGACAATAAGTGGATTTATTGTGATCCCGATTAACCCCATCTGACCAAAGTCAGCACGAGCCTAACCACTGGATGTCTGAATGTACATGGTTCTTGTGACATGCATGGAACAGAATAACAGCCAATCAAGCAGCCAGTTGAAACTTATACTGTTGCTGAAAATCAGAAATGGGGGCAATCACTGATGTTACTGCTAATGTTAGCACATAATGATAAAGCTCGGAAGTTGTTGTGGCCGAGTGGTTAAGGTGATGGACTTGAAATCCATTGGGGTCTCCCCGCGTAGGTTCGAATCCTACCGACAGCGCAATTATTTTCTGGAATTTAGCTCTCTTTCTTCTCTTGGGTTCAGTTTCGTCAGAAAAATGGTGATGTCGGCAAGGTGTGACTGGTTACTCAGCGAATTGGGTCTTCTGATCAAATTAAAGTCTGGATTCAAAGCCCACTGTTGAAGGTGTGTCTGCCGAGTTCCTTTCTCGGAACTTACGATCGCTGCTAAAGGTTTGAGACCCTCTGTAGGCTGTAGGAGATGCTGTTTCTTTCTGCGGTGCCAACTGCTCCATTCAACAAGCACTAGCGTTAATATTAAACATGCATGTGTAAGGTTGTCGTGGCCGAGTGGTTAAGGCGATGGACTAGAAATCCATTGGGTTCTCCCCTCGTAGGTTCAAATCCTGCCGACAACGACCCCATTTTCTGTAAATCAGCTCTGTGTTGTTGATTGAGGAGAACTTTTTGAGCAATGCTGTCGTCAAGGTGTCACTGATGCCGTAGCTACCTGAGCAAATTTGGACCAAGTACAGCCATGGCTACAAGGCACGCTCTTGAAAACTCCTGTTGAAGGAATCAGGGTTGACTTGGCTTCTAGGATTTTAATTAGGGACCAGTCTGTTGAAATGAGACCAGCTGTTGGCCGTTGTTCAAGAGCGAGTTGTTTACATGGGGAAACAGGTTATTAAGAGTCAGCATGGCCAAGTGTTCTAATGAGCTACACAAAGTGGACTTCCTTCCACTGTGTATGAAGACTTTTGGTTTCCCAAGGAAGTTATGGGTTTGAGTAAAAGTCTTGTCAATATCTTTTCAACATGAGTCTGAACTCAGAAGTAGATACTTAAGTGACCAGACTATTGCGTTTTAGTTTCACAAGGATTACAGATTGTTACAATCCAGCATAGCCGATTACTCTCGGGCACTTGACAAAGGATGACTCCTCCAGCAAATTGGTTTCTGCCTCCAAATGAAGGAATGTATTCAAAATGCACTGCTAAAAATTGCTTTGCTGGGACGAGACTGGTTTCAGTTTTGTTTCCTTTGATTTCAATGTTGTTGTATGTCAGGATGGCCGAGTGGTCTAAGGCGCCAGACTTAAGAGATGCATCTTTCCTTAGTGATTTGGGCTTTCTGGTCTCCGAAGGGAGGCGTGGGTTCAAATCCCACTCCTGACACCCTCTAGTGATTTTTGATTCGGCTCTTGACACTTGTCCGACAGACTTCACTGCAGGTTTTGCATTTATCTGTGAATTGTGCGCTCATGATGTTGCAACCATCAAAATTGGCTGTTTAGTCTTAAAACCTGATTGTGTAAAACCGAGGAGACATGACAATAAGTGGATTTATTGTGATCCCGATTAACCCCATCTGACCAAAGTCAGCACGAGCCTTACCACTGGATGTCTGAATGTACATGGTTCTTGTGACATGCATGGAACAGAATAACAGCCAATCAAGCAGCCAGTTGAAACTTATACTGTTGCTGAAAATCAGAAATGGGGGCAATCACTGATGTTACTGCTAATGTCAGCACATAATGATAAAGCTCGTAAGTTGTTGTGGCCGAGTGGTTAAGGCGATGGACTTGAAATCCATTGGGGTCTCCCTGCGTAGGTTCGAATCCTGCCGACAACGCAATTATTTTCTGGAATTTAGCTCTCTTTCTTCTCTTGGGTTCAGTTTCGTCAGAAAAATGGTGATGTCGGCAAGGTGTGACTGGTTACTCAGCGAATTGGGTCTTCTGATCAAATTAAAGTCTGGATTCAAAGCCCACTGTTGAAGGTGTGTCTGCCGAGTTCCTTTCTCGGAACTTACGATCGCTGCTAAAGGTTTGAGACACGCTATTTGGACCAAGTACAGCCATGGCTACAAGGCACGCTCTTGAAAACTCCTGTTGAAGGAATCAGGGTTGACTTGGCTTCTAGGATTTTAATTAGGGACCAGTCTGTTGAAATGAGACCAGCTGTTGGCCGTTGTTCAAGTGCGAGTGGTTTACATGGGGAAACAGGTTCTTAAGAGTCAGCATGGCCAAGTGTTCTAATGAGCTACACAAAGTGGACTTCCTTCCACTGTGTATGAAGACTTTTGGTTTCCCAAGGAAGGTATGGGTTTGAGTAAAAGTCTTGTCAATATCTTTTCAACATGAGTCTGAACTCAGCAGTAGATACTTAAGTGACCAGACTATTGCGTTTTAGTTTCACAAGGATTACAGATTGTTACAATCCAGCATAGCCGATTACTCTCGGGCACTTGACAAAAGATGACTCCTACAGCAAATTGGGCTTTCTGCCTCCAAATGAAGGAATGTATTCAAAATGCACTGCTAAAAATTGCTGGGACGAGACTGGTTTCGGTTTTGTTTCCTTTGATTTCAATGTTGCTGTATGTCAGGATGGCCGAGTGGTCTAAGGCGCCAGACTCAAGAGATGCATCTTTCCTTAGTGATTTGGGCTTTCTGGTCTCCGAAGAGAGGCGTGGGTTCAAATCCCACTCCTGACACACTCTAATGATTTTTGATTCGGCTCTTGACACTTGTCCGACAGACTTCACTGCAGGTTTTGCATTTATCTTTGAATTGTGCGCTCATGATGTTGCAACCATCAAAATTGGCTGTTTAGTCTTAAAACCTGATTGTGTAAAACCGAGGAGACATGACAATAAGTGGAGTTATTGTGATCCCGATTAACCCCATCTGACCAAAGTCAGCACGAGCCTAACCACTGGATGTCTGAATGTACATGGTTCTTGTGACATGCATGGAACAGAATAACAGCCAATCAAGCAGCCAGTTGAAACTTATACTGTTGCTGAAAATCAGAAATGGGGGCAATCACTGATGTTACTGCTAATGTTAGCACATAATGATAAAGCTCGGAAGTTGTTGTGGCCGAGTGGTTAAGGTGATGGACTTGAAATCCATTGGGGTCTCCCCGCGTAGGTTCGAATCCTACCGACAGCGCAATTATTTTCTGGAATTTAGCTCTCTTTCTTCTCTTGGGTTCAGTTTCGTCAGAAAAATGGTGATGTCGGCAAGGTGTGACTAGTTACTCAGCGAATTGGGTCTTCTGATCAAATTAAAGTCTGGATTCAAAGCCCACTGTTGAAGGTGTGTCTGCCGAGTTCCTTTCTCTGAACTTACGATCGCTGCTAAAGGTTTGAGACCCTCTGTAGGTTGTAGGAGATGCTGTTTCTTTCTGCGGTACCAACTGCTCCATTCAACAAGCACTAGCGTTAATATTAAACATGCATGTGTAAGGTTGTCGTGGCCGAGTGGTTAAGGCGATGGACTAGAAATCCATTGGGTTCTCACCTCGTAGGTTCGAATCCTGCCGACAACGACCCCATTTTCTGTAAATCAGCTCTGTGTTGTTGATTGAGGAGAACTTTTTGAGCAATGCTGTCGTCAATGTGTCACTGATGCCGTAGCTACCTGAGCAAATTTGGACCAAGTACAGCCATGGCTACAAGGCACGCTCTTGAAAACTCCTGTTGAAGGAATCAGGGTTGACTTGGCTTCTAGGATTTTAATTAGGGACCAGTCTGTTGAAATGAGACCAGCTGTTGGCCGTTGTTCAAGAGCGAGTGGTTTACATGGGGAAACAGGTTCTTAAGAGTCAGCATGGCCAAGTGTTCTAATGAGCTACACAAAGTGGACTTCCTTCCACTGTGTATGAAGACTTTTGGTTTCCCAAGGAAGTTATGGGTTTGAGTAAAAGTCTTGTCAATATCTTTTCAACATGAGTCTGAACTCAGAAGTAGATACTTAAGTGACCAGACTATTGCGTTTTAGTTTCACAAGGATTACAGATTGTTACAATCCAGCATAGCCGATTACTCTCGGGCACTTGACAAAGGATGACTCCTCCAGCAAATTGGTTTCTGCCTCCAAATGAAGGAATGTATTCAAAATGCACTGCTAAAAATTGCTTTGCTGGGACGAGACTGGTTTCAGTTTTGTTTCCTTTGATTTCAATGTTGCTGTATGTCAGGATGGCCGAGTGGTCTAAGGCGCCAGACTCAAGAGATGCATCTTTCCTTAGTGATTTGGGCTTTCTGGTCTCCGAAGGGAGGCGTGGGTTCAAGTCCCACTCCTGACACCCTCTAATGATTTTTGATTCGGCTCTTGACACTTGTCCGACAGACTTCACTGCAGGTTTTGCATTTATCTTTGAATTGTGCGCTCATGATGTTGCAACCATCAAAATTGGCTGTTTAGTCTTAAAACCTGATTGTGTAAAACCGAGGAGACATGACAATAAGTGGATTTATTGTGATCCCGATTAACCCCATCTGACCAAAGTCAGCACGAGCCTTACCACTGGATGTCTGAATGTACATGGTTCTTGTGACATGCATGGAACAGAATAACAGCCAATCAAGCAGCCAGTTGAAACTTATACTGTTGCTGAAAATCAGAAATGGGGGCAATCACTGATGTTACTGCTAATGTCAGCACATAATACTAAAGATCTGAAGTTGTTGTGGCCGAGTGGTTAAGGCGATGGACTTGAAATCCATTGGGGTCTCCCTGCGTAGGTTCGAATCCTGCCGACAACGCAATTATTTTCTGGAATTTAGCTCTCTTTCTTCTCTTGGGTTCAGTTTCGTCAGAAAAATGGTGATGTCGGCAAGGTGTGACTGGTTACTCAGCGAATTGGGTCTTCTGATCAAATTAAAGTCTGGATTCAAAGCCCACTGTTGAAGGTGTGTCTGCCGAGTTCCTTTCTCGGAACTTACGATCGCTGCTAAAGGTTTGAGACACGCTATTTGGACCAAGTACAGCCATGGCTACAAGGCACGCTCTTGAAAACTCCTGTTGAAGGAATCAGGGTTGACTTGGCTTCTAGGATTTTAATTAGGGACCAGTCTGTTGAAATGAGACCAGCTGTTGGCCGTTGTTCAAGAGCGAGTTGTTTACATGGGGAAACAGGTTATTAAGAGTCAGCATGGCCAAGTGTTCTAATGAGCTACACAAAGTGGACTTCCTTCCACTGTGTATGAAGACTTTTGGTTTCCCAAGGAAGTTATGGGTTTGAGTAAAAGTCTTGTCAATATCTTTTCAACATGAGTCTGAACTCAGAAGTAGATACTTAAGTGACCAGACTATTGCGTTTTAGTTTCACAAGGATTACAGATTGTTACAATCCAGCATAGCCGATTACTCTCGGGCACTTGACAAAAGATGACTCCTA
>NC_135418.1:7989095-8109095 GCF_051991245.1 Festucalex cinctus | reverse complement strand
CTGTAGGAGATGCTGTTTCTTTCTGCGGTGCCAACTGCTCCATTCAACAAGCACTAGCGTTAATATTAAACATGCATGTGTAAGGTTGTCGTGGCCGAGTGGTTAAGGCGATGGACTAGAAATCCATTGGGTTCTCCCCTCGTAGGTTCAAATCCTGCCGACAACGACCCCATTTTCTGTAAATCAGCTCTGTGTTGTTGATTGAGGAGAACTTTTTGAGCAATGCTGTCGTCAAGGTGTCACTGATGCCGTAGCTACCTGAGCAAACTTGGACCAAGTACAGCCATGGCTACAAGGCACGCTCTTGAAAACTCCTGTTGAAGGAATCAGGGTTGACTTGGCTTCTAGGATTTTAATTAGGGACCAGTCTGTTGAAATGAGACCAGCTGTTGGCCGTTGTTCAAGAGCGAGTTGTTTACATGGGGAAACAGGTTATTAAGAGTCAGCATGGCCAAGTGTTCTAATGAGCTACACAAAGTGGACTTCCTTCCACTGTGTATGAAGACTTTTGGTTTCCCAAGGAAGTTATGGGTTTGAGTAAAAGTCTTGTCAATATCTTTTCAACATGAGTCTGAACTCAGAAGTAGATACTTAAGTGACCAGACTATTGCGTTTTAGTTTCACAAGGATTACAGATTGTTACAATCCAGCATAGCCGATTACTCTCGGGCACTTGACAAAAGATGACTCCTACAGCAAATTGGGCTTTCTGCCTCCAAATGAAGGAATGTATTCAAAATGCACTGCTAAAAATTGCTGGGACGAGACTGGTTTCGGTTTTGTTTCCTTTGATTTCAATGTTGCTGTATGTCAGGATGGCCGAGTGGTCTAAGGCGCCAGACTCAAGAGATGCATCTTTCCTTAGTGATTTGGGCTTTCTGGTCTCCGAAGAGAGGCGTGGGTTCAAATCCCACTCCTGACACACTCTAATGATTTTTGATTCGGCTCTTGACACTTGTCCGACAGACTTCACTGCAGGTTTTGCATTTATCTTTGAATTGTGCGCTCATGATGTTGCAACCATCAAAATTGGCTGTTTAGTCTTAAAACCTGATTGTGTAAAACCGAGGAGACATGACAATAAGTGGATTTATTGTGATCCCGATTAACCCCATCTGACCAAAGTCAGCACGAGCCTAACCACTGGATGTCTGAATGTACATGGTTCTTGTGACATGCATGGAACAGAATAACAGCCAATCAAGCAGCCAGTTGAAACTTATACTGTTGCTGAAAATCAGAAATGGGGGCAATCACTGATGTTACTGCTAATGTTAGCACATAATGATAAAGCTCGGAATTTGTTGTGGCCGAGTGGTTAAGGCGATGGACTTGAAATCCATTGGGGTCTCCCTGCGTAGGTTCGAATCCTGCCGACAACGCAATTATTTTCTGGAATTTAGCTCTCTTTCTTCTCTTGGGTTCAGTTTCGTCAGAAAAATGGTGATGTCGGCAAGGTGTGACTGGTTACTCAGCGAATTGGGTCTTCTGATCAAATTAAAGTCTGGATTCAAAGCCCACTGTTGAAGGTGTGTCTGCCGAGTTCCTTTCTCGGAACTTACGATCGCTGCTAAAGGTTTGAAACACGCTATTTGGACCAAGTACAGCCATGGCTACAAGGCACGCTCTTGAAAACTCCTGTTGAAGGAATCAGGGTTGACTTGGCTTCTAGGATTTTAATTAGGGACCAGTCTGTTGAAATGAGACCAGCTGTTGGCCGTTGTTCAAGAGCGAGTGGTTTACATGGGGAAACAGGTTCTTAAGAGTCAGCATGGCCAAGTGTTCTAATGAGCTACACAAAGTGGACTTCCTTCCACTGTGTATGAAGACTTTTGGTTTCCCAAGGAAGGTATGGGTTTGAGTAAAAGTCTTGTCAATATCTTTTCAACATGAGTCTGAACTCAGCAGTAGATACTTAAGTGACCAGACTATTGCGTTTTAGTTTCACAAGGATTACAGATTGTTACAATCCAGCATAGCCGATTACTCTCGGGCACTTGACAAAAGATGACTCCTACAGCAAATTGGGCTTTCTGCCTCCAAATGAAGGAATGTATTCAAAATGCACTGCTAAAAATTGCTGGGACGAGACTGGTTTCGGTTTTGTTTCCTTTGATTTCAATGTTGCTGTATGTCAGGATGGCCGAGTGGTCTAAGGCGCCAGACTCAAGAGATGCATCTTTCCTTAGTGATTTGGGCTTTCTGGTCTCCGAAGGGAGGCGTGGGTTCAAATCCCACTCCTGACACACTCTAATGATTTTTGATTCGGCTCTTGACACTTGTCCGACAGACTTCACTGCAGGTTTTGCATTTATCTTTGAATTGTGCGCTCATGATGTTGCAACCATCAAAATTGTCTGTTTAGTCTTAAAACCTGATTGTGTAAAACCGAGGAGACATGACAATAAGTGGATTTATTGTGATCCCGATTAACCCCATCTGACCAAAGTCAGCACGAGCCTAACCACTGGATGTCTGAATGTACATGGTTCTTGTGACATGCATGGAACAGAATAACAGCCAATCAAGCAGCCAGTTGAAACTTATACTGTTGCTGAAAATCAGAAATGGGGGCAATCACTGATGTTACTGCTAATGTTAGCACATAATGAGAAAGCTCGGAAGTTGTTGTGGCCGAGTGGTTAAGGTGATGGACTTGAAATCCATTGAGGTCTTCCCGCGTAGGTTCGAATCCTACCGACAGCGCAATTATTTTCTGGAATTTAGCTCTCTTTCTTCTCTTGGGTTCAGTTTCGTCAGAAAAATGGTGATGTCGGCAAGGTGTGACTGGTTACTCAGCGAATTGGGTCTTCTGATCAAATTAAAGTCTGGATTCAAAGCCCACTGTTGAAGGTGTGTCTGCCGAGTTCCTTTCTCGGAACTTACGATCGCTGCTAAAGGTTTGAGACCCTCTGTAGGCTGTAGGAGATTCTGTTTCTTTCTGCGGTGCCAACTGCTCCATTCAACAAGCACTAGCGTTAATATTAAACATGCATGTGTAAGGTTGTCGTGGCCGAGTGGTTAAGGCGATGGACTAGAAATCCATTGGGTTCTCCCCTCGTAGGTTCAAATCCTGCCGACAATGACCCCATTTTCTGTAAATCAGCTCTGTGTTGTTGATTGAGGAGAACTTTTTGAGCAATGCTGTCGTCAAGGTGTCACTGATGCCGTAGCTACCTGAGCAAATTTGGACCAAGTACAGCCATGGCTACAAGGCACGCTCTTGAAAACTCCTGTTGAAGGAATCAGGGTTGACTTGGCTTCTAGGATTTTAATTAGGGACCAGTCTGTTGAAATGAGACCAGCTGTTGGCCGTTGTTCAAGAGCGAGTTGTTTACATGGGGAAACAGGTTCTTAAGAGTCAGCATGGCCAAGTGTTCTAATGAGCTACACAAAGTGGACTTCCTTCCACTGTGTATGAAGACTTTTGGTTTCCCAAGGAAGTTATGGGTTTGAGTAAAAGTCTTGTCAATATCTTTTCAACATGAGTCTGAACTCAGAAGTAGATACTTAAGTGACCAGACTATTGCGTTTTAGTTTCACAAGGATTACAGATTGTTACAATCCAGCATAGCCGATTACTCTCGGGCACTTGACAAAGGATGACTCCTCCAGCAAATTGGTTTCTGCCTCCAAATGAAGGAATGTATTCAAAATGCACTGCTAAAAATTGCTTTGCTGGGACGAGACTGGTTTCAGTTTTGTTTCCTTTGATTTCAATGTTGCTGTATGTCAGGATGGCCGAGTGGTCTAAGGCGCCAGACTCAAGAGATGCATCTTTCCTTAGTGATTTGGGCTTTCTGGTCTCCGAAGGGAGGCGTGGGTTCAAATCCCACTCCTGACACCCTCTAATGATTTTTGATTCGGCTCTTGACACTTGTCCGACAGACTTCACTGCAGGTTTTGCATTTATCTTTGAATTGTGCGCTCATGATGTTGCAACCATCAAAATTGGCTGTTTAGTCTTAAAACCTGATTGTGTAAAACCGAGGAGACATGACAATAAGTGGATTTATTGTGATCCCGATTAACCCCATCTGACCAAAGTCAGCACGAGCCTTACCACTGGATGTCTGAATGTACATGGTTCTTGTGACATGCATGGAACAGAATAACAGCCAATCAAGCAGCCAGTTGAAACTTATACTGTTGCTGAAAATCAGAAATGGGGGCAATCACTGATGTTACTGCTAATGTCAGCACATAATGATAAAGCTCTGAAGTTGTTGTGGCCGAGTGGTTAAGGCGATGGACTTGAAATCCATTGGGGTCTCCCTGCGTAGGTTCGAATCCTGCCGACAACGCAATTATTTTCTGGAATTTAGCTCTCTTTCTTCTCTTGGGTTCAGTTTCGTCAGAAAAATGGTGATGTCGGCAAGGTGTGACTGGTTACTCAGCGAATTGGGTCTTCTGATCAAATTAAAGTCTGGATTCAAAGCCCACTGTTGAAGGTGTGTCTGCCGAGTTCCTTTCTCGGAACTTACGATCGCTGCTAAAGGTTTGAGACACGCTATTTGGACCAAGTACAGCCATGGCTACAAGGCACGCTCTTGAAAACTCCTGTTGAAGGAATCAGGGTTGACTTGGCTTCTAGGATTTTAATTAGGGACCAGTCTGTTGAAATGAGACCAGCTGTTGGCCGTTGTTCAAGAGCGAGTGGTTTACATGGGGAAACAGGTTCTTAAGAGTCAGCATGGCCAAGTGTTCTAATGAGCTACACAAAGTGGACTTCCTTCCACTGTGTATGAAGACTTTTGGTTTCCCAAGGAAGGTATGGGTTTGAGTAAAAGTCTTGTCAATATCTTTTCAACATGAGTCTGAACTCAGCAGTAGATACTTAAGTGACCAGACTATTGCGTTTTAGTTTCACAAGGATTACAGATTGTTACAATCCAGCATAGCCGATTACTCTCGGGCACTTGACAAAAGATGACTCCTACAGCAAATTGGGCTTTCTGCCTCCAAATGAAGGAATGTATTCAAAATGCACTGCTAAAAATTGCTTTGCTGGGACGAGACTGGTTTCAGTTTTGTTTCCTTTGATTTCAATGTTGCTGTATGTCAGGATGGCCGAGTGGTCTAAGGCGCCAGACTCAAGAGATGCATCTTTCCTTAGTGATTTGGGCTTTCTGGTCTCCGAAGGGAGGCGTGGGTTCAAATCCCACTCCTGACACCCTCTAATGATTTTTGATTCGGCTCTTGACACTTGTCCGACAGACTTCACTGCAGGTTTTGCATTTATCTTTGAATTGTGCGCTCATGATGTTGCAACCATCAAAATTGGCTGTTTAGTCTTAAAACCTGATTGTGTAAAACCGAGGAGACATGACAATAAGTGGATTTATTGTGATCCCGATTAACCCCATCTGACCAAAGTCAGCACGAGCCTAACCACTGGATGTCTGAATGTAAATGGTTCTTGTGACATGCATGGAACAGAATAACAGCCAATCAAGCAGCCAGTTGAAACTTATACTGTTGCTGAAAATCAGAAATGGGGGCAATCACTGATGTTACTGCTAATGTCAGCACATAATGATAAAGCTCGGAAGTTGTTGTGGCCGAGTGGTTAAGGCGATGGACTTGAAATCCATTGGGGTCTCCCTGCGTAGGTTCGAATCCTGCCGACAACGCAATTAGTTTCTGGAATTTAGCTCTCTTTCTTCTCTTGGGTTCAGTTTCGTCAGAAAAATGGTGATGTCGGCAAGGTGTGACTGGTTACTCAGCGAATTGGGTCTTCTGATCAAATTAAAGTCTGGATTCAAAGCCCACTGTTGAAGGTGTGTCTGCCGAGTTCCTTTCTCGGAACTTACGATCGCTGCTAAAGGTTTGAGACACGCTATTTGGACCAAGTACAGCCATGGCTACAAGGCACGCTCTTGAAAACTCCTGTTGAAGGAATCAGGGTTGACTTGGCTTCTAGGATTTTAATTAGGGACCAGTCTGTTGAAATGAGACCAGCTGTTGGCCGTTGTTCAAGAGCGAGTGGTTTACATGGGGAAACAGGTTCTTAAGAGTCAGCATGGCCAAGTGTTCTAATGAGCTACACAAAGTGGACTTCCTTCCACTGTGTATGAAGACTTTTGGTTTCCCAAGGAAGGTATGGGTTTGAGTAAAAGTCTTGTCAATATCTTTTCAACATGAGTCTGAACTCAGCAGTAGATACTTAAGTGACCAGACTATTGCGTTTTAGTTTCACAAGGATTACAGATTGTTACAATCCAGCATAGCCGATTACTCTCGGGCACTTGACAAAAGATGACTCCTACAGCAAATTGGGCTTTCTGCCTCCAAATGAAGGAATGTATTCAAAATGCACTGCTAAAAATTGCTTTGCTGGGACGAGACTGGTTTCAGTTTTGTTTCCTTTGATTTCAATGTTGCTGTATGTCAGGATGGCCGAGTGGTCTAAGGCGCCAGACTCAAGAGATGCATCTTTCCTTAGTGATTTGGGCTTTCTGGTCTCCGAAGGGAGGCGTGGGTTCAAATCCCACTCCTGACACCCTCTAATGATTTTTGATTCGGCTCTTGACACTTGTCCGACAGACTTCACTGCAGGTTTTGCATTTATCTTTGAATTGTGCGCTCATGATGTTGCAACCATCAAAATTGGCTGTTTAGTCTTAAAACCTGATTGTGTAAAACCGAGGAGACATGACAATAAGTGGATTTATTGTGATCCCGATTAACCCCATCTGACCAAAGTCAGCACGAGCCTAACCACTGGATGTCTGAATGTACATGGTTCTTGTGACATGCATGGAACAGAATAACAGCCAATCAAGCAGCCAGTTGAAACTTATACTGTTGCTGAAAATCAGAAATGGGGGCAATCACTGATGTTACTGCTAATGTCAGCACATAATGATAAAGCTCGGAAGTTGTTGTGGCCGAGTGGTTAAGGCGATGGACTTGAAATCCATTGGGGTCTCCCTGCGTAGGTTCGAATCCTGCCGACAACGCAATTAGTTTCTGGAATTTAGCTCTCTTTCTTCTCTTGGGTTCAGTTTCGTCAGAAAAATGGTGATGTCGGCAAGGTGTGACTGGTTACTCAGCGAATTGGGTCTTCTGATCAAATTAAAGTCTGGATTCAAAGCCCACTGTTGAAGGTGTGTCTGCCGAGTTCCTTTCTCGGAACTTACGATCGCTGCTAAAGGTTTGAGACACGCTATTTGGACCAAGTACAGCCATGGCTACAAGGCACGCTCTTGAAAACTCCTGTTGAAGGAATCAGGGTTGACTTGGCTTCTAGGATTTTAATTAGGGACCAGTCTGTTGAAATGAGACCAGCTGTTGGCCGTTGTTCAAGAGCGAGTGGTTTACATGGGGAAACAGGTTCTTAAGAGTCAGCATGGCCAAGTGTTCTAATGAGCTACACAAAGTGGACTTCCTTCCACTGTGTATGAAGACTTTTGGTTTCCCAAGGAAGGTATGGGTTTGAGTAAAAGTCTTGTCAATATCTTTTCAACATGAGTCTGAACTCAGCAGTAGATACTTAAGTGACCAGACTATTGCGTTTTAGTTTCACAAGGATTACAGATTCTTACAATCCAGCATAGCCGATTACTCTCGGGCACTTGACAAAAGATGACTCCTACAGCAAATTGGGCTTTCTGCCTCCAAATGAAGGAATGTATTCAAAATGCACTGCTAAAAATTGTTGCTGGGACGAGACTGGTTTCGGTTTTGTTTCCTTTGATTTCAATGTTGCTGTATGTCAGGATGGCCGAGTGGTCTAAGGCGCCAGACTCAAGAGATGCATCTTTCCTTAGTGATTTGGGCTTTCTGGTCTCCGAAGGGAGGCGTGGGTTCAAATCCCACTCCTGACACCCTCTACTGATTTTTGATTCGGCTCTTGACACTTGTCCGACAGACTTCACTGCAGGTTTTGCATTTATCTTTGAATTGTGCGCTCATGATGTTGCAACCATCAAAATTGGCTGTTTAGTCTTAAAACCTGATTGTGTAAAACCGAGGAGACATGACAATAAGTGGATTTATTGTGATCCCGATTAACCCCATCTGACCAAAGTCAGCACGAGCCTAACCACTGGATGTCTGAATGTACATGGTTCTTGTGACATGCATGGAACAGAATAACAGCCAATCAAGCAGCCAGTTGAAACTTATACTGTTGCTGAAAATCAGAAATGGGGGCAATCACTGATGTTACTGCTAATGTTAGCACATAATGTTAAAGTTCAGAAGTTGTTGTGGCCGAGTGGTTAAGGTGATGGACTTGAAATCCATTGGGGTCTCCCCGTGTAGGTTCGAATCCTACCGACAGCGCAATTATTTTCTGGAATTTAGCTCTCTTTCTTCTCTTGGGTTCAGTTTCGTCAGAAAAATGGTGATGTCGGCAAGGTGTGACTGGTTACTCAGCGAATTGGGTCTTCTGATCAAATTAAAGTCTGGATTCAAAGCCCACTGTTGAAGGTGTGCCTGCCGAGTTCCTTTCTCGGAACTTACGATCGCTGCTAAAGGTTTGAGACCCTCTGTAGGCTGTAGGAGATGCTGTTTCTTTCTGCGGTGCCAACTGCTCCATTCAACAAGCACTAGCGTTAATATTAAACATGCATGTGTAAGGTTGTCGTGGCCGAGTGGTTAAGGCGATGGACTAGAAATCCATTGGGTTCTCCCCTCGTAGGTTCAAATCCTGCCGACAACGACCCCATTTTCTGTAAATCAGCTCTGTGTTGTTGATTGAGGAGAACTTTTTGAGCAATGCTGTCGTCAAGGTGTCACTGATGCCGTAGCTACCTGAGCAAATTTGGACCAAGTACAGCCATGGCTACAAGGCACGCTCTTGAAAACTCCTGTTGAAGGAATCAGGGTTGACTTGGCTTCTAGGATTTTAATTAGGGACCAGTCTGTTGAAATGAGACCAGCTGTTGGCCGTTGTTCAAGAGCGAGTTGTTTACATGGGGAAACAGGTTATTAAGAGTCAGCATGGCCAAGTGTTCTAATGAGCTACACAAAGTGGACTTCCTTCCACTGTGTATGAAGACTTTTGGTTTCCCAAGGAAGTTATGGGTTTGAGTAAAAGTCTTGTCAATATCTTTTCAACATGAGTCTGAACTCAGAAGTAGATACTTAAGTGACCAGACTATTGCGTTTTAGTTTCACAAGGATTACAGATTGTTACAATCCAGCATAGCCGATTACTCTCGGGCACTTGACAAAGGATGACTCCTCCAGCAAATTGGTTTCTGCCTCCAAATGAAGGAATGTATTCAAAATGCACTGCTAAAAATTGCTTTGCTGGGACGAGACTGGTTTCAGTTTTGTTTCCTTTGATTTCAATGTTGCTGTATGTCAGGATGGCCGAGTGGTCTAAGGCGCCAGACTTAAGAGATGCATCTTTCCTTAGTGATTTGGGCTTTCTGGTCTCCGAAGGGAGGCGTGGCTTCAAATCCCACTCCTCACATCCTCTAGTGATTTTTGATTCGGCTCTTGACACTTGTCCGACAGACTTCACTGCAGGTTTTGCATTTATCTTTGAATTGTGCGCTCATGATGTTGCAACCATCAAAATTGGCTGTTTAGTCTTAAAACCTGATTGTGTAAAACCGAGGAGACATGACAATAAGTGGATTTATTGTGATCCCGATTAACCCCATCTGACCAAAGTCAGCACGAGCCTAACCACTGGATGTCTGAATGTACATGGTTCTTGTGACATGCATGGAACAGAATAACAGCCAATCAAGCAGCCAGTTGAAACTTATACTGTTGCTGAAAATCAGAAATGGGGGCAATCACTGATGTTACTGCTAATGTTAGCACATAATGATAAAGCTCGGAAGTTGTTGTGGCCGATTGGTTAAGGTGATGGACTTGAAATCCATTTGGGTCTCCCCGCGTAGGTTCGAATCCTACCGACAGCGCAATTATTTTCTGGAATTTAGCTCTCTTTCTTCTCTTGGGTTCAGTTTCGTCAGAAAAATGGTGATGTCGGCAAGGTGTGACTGGTTACTCAGCGAATTGGGTCTTCTGATCAAATTAAAGTCTGGATTCAAAGCCCACTGTTGAAGGTGTGTCTGCCGAGTTCCTTTCTCGGAACTTACGATCGCTGCTAAAGGTTTGAGACACGCTATTTGGACCAAGTACAGCCATGGCTACAAGGCACGCTCTTGAAAACTCCTGTTGAAGGAATCAGGGTTGACTTGGCTTCTAGGATTTTAATTAGGGACCAGTCTGTTGAAATGAGACCAGCTGTTGGCCGTTGTTCAAGTGCGAGTGGTTTACATGGGGAAACAGGTTCTTAAGAGTCAGCATGGCCAAGTGTTCTAATGAGCTACACAAAGTGGACTTCCTTCCACTGTGTATGAAGACTTTTGGTTTCCCAAGGAAGGTATGGGTTTGAGTAAAAGTCTTGTCAATATCTTTTCAACATGAGTCTGAACTCAGCAGTAGATACTTAAGTGACCAGACTATTGCGTTTTAGTTTCACAAGGATTACAGATTGTTACAATCCAGCATAGCCGATTACTCTTGGGCACTTGACAAAAGATGACTCCTACAGCAAATTGGGCTTTCTGCCTCCAAATGAAGGAATGTATTCAAAATGCACTGCTAAAAATTGTTGCTGGGACGAGACTGGTTTCGGTTTTGTTTCCTTTGATTTCAATGTTGCTGTATGTCAGGATGGCCGAGTGGTCTAAGGCGCCAGACTCAAGAGATGCATCTTTCCTTAGTGATTTGGGCTTTCTGGTCTCCGAAGAGAGGCGTGGGTTCAAATCCCACTCCTGACACACTCTAATGATTTTTGATTCGGCTCTTGACACTTGTCCGACAGACTTCACTGCAGGTTTTGCATTTATCTTTGAATTGTGCGCTCATGATGTTGCAACCATCAAAATTGGCTGTTTAGTCTTAAAACCTGATTGTGTAAAACCGAGGAGACATGACAATAAGTGGATTTATTGTGATCCCGATTAACCCCATCTGACCAAAGTCAGCACGAGCCTAACCACTGGATGTCTGAATGTACATGGTTCTTGTGACATGCATGGAACAGAATAACAGCCAATCAAGCAGCCAGTTGAAACTTATACTGTTGCTGAAAATCAGAAATGGGGGCAATCACTGATGTTACTGCTAATGTTAGCACATAATGATAAAGCTCGGAAGTTGTTGTGGCCGAGTGGTTAAGGTGATGGACTTGAAATCCATTGGGGTCTCCCCGCGTAGGTTCGAATCCTGCCGACAACGCAATTATTTTCTGGAATTTAGCTCTCTTTCTTCTCTTGGGTTCAGTTTCGTCAGAAAAATGGTGATGTCGGCAAGGTGTGACTGGTTACTCAGCGAATTGGGTCTTCTGATCAAATTAAAGTCTGGATTCAAAGCCCACTGTTGAAGGTGTGTCTGCCGAGTTCCTTTCTCGGAACTTACGATCGCTGCTAAAGGTTTGAGACACGCTATTTGGACCAAGTACAGCCATGGCTACAAGGCACGCTCTTGAAAACTCCTGTTGAAGGAATCAGGGTTGACTTGGCTTCTAGGATTTTAATTAGGGACCAGTCTGTTGAAATGAGACCAGCTGTTGGCCGTTGTTCAAGTGCGAGTGGTTTACATGGGGAAACAGGTTCTTAAGAGTCAGCATGGCCAAGTGTTCTAATGAGCTACACAAAGTGGACTTCCTTCCACTGTGTATGAAGACTTTTGGTTTCCCAAGGAAGGTATGGGTTTGAGTAAAAGTCTTGTCAATATCTTTTCAACATGAGTCTGAACTCAGCAGTAGATACTTAAGTGACCAGACTATTGCGTTTTAGTTTCACAAGGATTACAGATTGTTACAATCCAGCATAGCCGATTACTCTCGGGCACTTGACAAAAGATGACTCCTACAGCAAATTGGGCTTTCTGCCTCCAAATGAAGGAATGTATTCAAAATGCACTGCTAAAAATTGCTGGGACGAGACTGGTTTCGGTTTTGTTTCCTTTGATTTCAATGTTGCTGTATGTCAGGATGGCCGAGTGGTCTAAGGCGCCAGACTCAAGAGATGCATCTTTCCTTAGTGATTTGGGCTTTCTGGTCTCCGAAGAGAGGCGTGGGTTCAAATCCCACTCCTGACACACTCTAATGATTTTTGATTCGGCTCTTGACACTTGTCCGACAGACTTCACTGCAGGTTTTGCATTTATCTTTGAATTGTGCGCTCATGATGTTGCAACCATCAAAATTGGCTGTTTAGTCTTAAAACCTGATTGTGTAAAACCGAGGAGACATGACAATAAGTGGATTTATTGTGATCCCGATTAACCCCATCTGACCAAAGTCAGCACGAGCCTAACCACTGGATGTCTGAATGTACATGGTTCTTGTGACATGCATGGAACAGAATAACAGCCAATCAAGCAGCCAGTTGAAACTTATACTGTTGCTGAAAATCAGAAATGGGGGCAATCACTGATGTTACTGCTAATGTTAGCACATAATGATAAAGCTCGGAAGTTGTTGTGGCCGATTGGTTAAGGTGATGGACTTGAAATCCATTTGGGTCTCCCCGCGTAGGTTCGAATCCTACCGACAGCGCAATTATTTTCTGGAATTTAGCTCTCTTTCTTCTCTTGGGTTCAGTTTCGTCAGAAAAATGGTGATGTCGGCAAGGTGTGACTGGTTACTCAGCGAATTGGGTCTTCTGATCAAATTAAAGTCTGGATTCAAAGCCCACTGTTGAAGGTGTGTCTGCCGAGTTCCTTTCTCTGAACTTACGATCGCTGCTAAAGGTTTGAGACCCTCTGTAGGTTGTAGGAGATGCTGTTTCTTTCTGCGGTGCCAACTGCTCCATTCAACAAGCACTAGCGTTAATATTAAACTTGCATGTGTAAGGTTGTCGTGGCCGAGTGGTTAAGGCAATGGACTAGAAATCCATTGGGTTCTCACCTCGTAGGTTCGAATCCTGCCGACAACGACCCCATTTTCTGTAAATCAGCTCTGTGTTGTTGATTGAGGAGAACTTTTTGAGCAATGCTGTCGTCAAGGTGTCACTGATGCCGTAGCTACCTGAGCAAATTTGGACCAAGTACAGCCATGGCTACAAGGCACGCTCTTGAAAACTCCTGTTGAAGGAATCAGGGTTGACTTGGCTTCTAGGATTTTAATTAGGGACCAGTCTGTTGAAATGAGACCAGCTGTTGGCCGTTGTTCAAGAGCGAGTTGTTTACATGGGGAAACAGGTTCTTAAGAGTCAGCATGGCCAAGTGTTCTAATGAGCTACACAAAGTGGACTTCCTTCCACTGTGTATGAAGACTTTTGGTTTCCCAAGGAAGTTATGGGTTTGAGTAAAAGTCTTGTCAATATCTTTTCAACATGAGTCTGAACTCAGAAGTAGATACTTAAGTGACCAGACTATTGCGTTTTAGTTTCACAAGGATTACAGATTGTTACAATCCAGCATAGCCGATTACTCTCGGGCACTTGACAAAGGATGACTCCTCCAGCAAATTGGTTTCTGCCTCCAAATGAAGGAATGTATTCAAAATGCACTGCTAAAAATTGCTTTGCTGGGACGAGACTGGTTTCAGTTTTGTTTCCTTTGATTTCAATGTTGATGTATGTCAGGATGGCCGAGTGGTCTAAGGCGCCAGACTCAAGAGATGCATCTTTCCTTAGTGATTTGGGCTTTCTGGTCTCCGAAGGGAGGCGTGGGTTCAAATCCCACTCCTGACACCCTCTAGTGATTTTTGATTCGGCTCTTGACACTTGTCCGACAGACTTCACTGCAGGTTTTGCATTTATCTTTGAATTGTGCGCTCATGATGTTGCAACCATCAAAATTGGCTGTTTAGTCTTAAAACCTGATTGTGTAAAACCGAGGAGACATGACAATAAGTGGATTTATTGTGATCCCGATTAACCCCATCTGACCAAAGTCAGCACGAGCCTTACCACTGGATGTCTGAATGTACATGGTTCTTGTGACATGCATGGAACAGAATAACAGCCAATCAAGCAGCCAGTTGAAACTTATACTGTTGCTGAAAATCAGAAATGGGGGCAATCACTGATGTTACTGCTAATGTCAGCACATAATGATAAAGCTCGGAAGTTGTTGTGGCCGAGTGGCTAAGGCGATGGACTTGAAATCCATTGGGGTCTCCCTGCGTAGGTTCGAATCCTGCCGACAACGCAATTATTTTCTGGAATTTAGCTCTCTTTCTTCTCTTGGGTTCAGTTTCGTCAGAAAAATGGTGATGTCGGCAAGGTGTGACTGGTTACTCAGCGAATTGGGTCTTCTGATCAAATTAAAGTCTGGATTCAAAGCCCACTGTTGAAGGTGTGTCTGCCGAGTTCCTTTCTCGGAACTTACGATCGCTGCTAAAGGTTTGAGACACGCTATTTGGACCAAGTACAGCCATGGCTACAAGGCACACTCTTGAAAACTCCTGTTGAAGGAATCAGGGTTGACTTGGCTTCTAGGATTTTAATTAGGGACCAGTCTGTTGAAATGAGACCAGCTGTTGGCCGTTGTTCAAGTGCGAGTGGTTTACATGGGGAAACAGGTTCTTAAGAGTCAGCATGGCCAAGTGTTCTAATGAGCTACACAAAGTGGACTTCCTTCCACTGTGTATGAAGACTTTTGGTTTCCCAAGGAAGGTATGGGTTTGAGTAAAAGTCTTGTCAATATCTTTTCAACATGAGTCTGAACTCAGCAGTAGATACTTAAGTGACCAGACTATTGCGTTTTAGTTTCACAAGGATTACAGATTGTTACAATCCAGCATAGCCGATTACTCTTGGGCACTTGACAAAAGATGACTCCTACAGCAAATTGGGCTTTCTGCCTCCAAATGAAGGAATGTATTCAAAATGCACTGCTAAAAATTGTTGCTGGGACGAGACTGGTTTCGGTTTTGTTTCCTTTGATTTCAATGTTGCTGTATGTCAGGATGGCCGAGTGGTCTAAGGCGCCAGACTCAAGAGATGCATCTTTCCTTAGTGATTTGGGCTTTCTGGTCTCCGAAGAGAGGCGTGGGTTCAAATCCCACTCCTGACACACTCTAATGATTTTTGATTCGGCTCTTGACACTTGTCCGACAGACTTCACTGCAGGTTTTGCATTTATCTTTGAATTGTGCGCTCATGATGTTGCAACCATCAAAATTGGCTGTTTAGTCTTAAAACCTGATTGTGTAAAACCGAGGAGACATGACAATAAGTGGATTTATTGTGATCCCGATTAACCCCATCTGACCAAAGTCAGCACGAGCCTAACCACTGGATGTCTGAATGTACATGGTTCTTGTGACATGCATGGAACAGAATAACAGCCAATCAAGCAGCCAGTTGAAACTTATACTGTTGCTGAAAATCAGAAATGGGGGCAATCACTGATGTTACTGCTAATGTTAGCACATAATGATAAAGCTCGGAAGTTGTTGTGGCCGAGTGGTTAAGGTGATGGACTTTAAATCCATTGGGGTCTCCCCGCGTAGGTTCGAATACTACCGACAGCGCATTTATTTTCTGGAATTTAGCTCTCTTTCTTCTCTTGGGTTCAGTTTCGTCAGAAAAATGGTGATGTCGGCAAGGTGTGACTGGTTACTCAGCGAATTGGGTCTTCTGATCAAATTAAAGTCTGGATTCAAAGCCCACTGTTGAAGGTGTGTCTGCCGAGTTCCTTTCTCGGAACTTACGATCGCTGCTAAAGGTTTGAGACCCTCTGTAGGCTGTAGGAGATGCTGTTTCTTTCTGCGGTGCCAACTGCTCCATTCAACAAGCACTAGCGTTAATATTAAACATGCATGTGTAAGGTTGTCGTGGCCGAGTGGTTAAGGCGATGGACTAGAAATTCATTGGGTTCTCCCCTCGTAGGTTCGAATCCTGCCGACAACGACCCCATTTTCTGTAAATCAGCTCTGTGTTGTTGATTGAGGAGAACTTTTTGAGCAATGCTGTCGTCAAGGTGTCACTGATGCTGTAGCTACCTGAGCAAATTTGGACCAAGTACAGCCATGGCTACAAGGCACGCTCTTGAAAACTCCTGTTGAAGGAATCAGGGTTGACTTGGCTTCTAGGATTTTAATTAGGGACCAGTCTGTTGAAATGAGACCAGCTGTTGGCCGTTGTTCAAGAGCGAGTTGTTTACATGGGGAAACAGGTTATTAAGAGTCAGCATGGCCAAGTGTTCTAATGAGCTACACAAAGTGGACTTCCTTCCACTGTGTATGAAGACTTTTGGTTTCCCAAGGAAGTTATGGGTTTGAGTAAAAGTCTTGTCAATATCTTTTCAACATGAGTCTGAACTCAGAAGTAGATACTTAAGTGACCAGACTATTGCGTTTTAGTTTCACAAGGATTACAGATTGTTACAATCCAGCATAGCCGATTACTCTCGGGCACTTGACAAAGGATGACTCCTCCAGCAAATTGGTTTCTGCCTCCAAATGAAGGAATGTATTCAAAATGCACTGCTAAAAATTGCTGGGACGAGACTGGTTTCAGTTTTGTTTCCTTTGATTTCAATGTTGATGTATGTCAGGATGGCCGAGTGGTCTAAGGCGCCAGACTTAAGAGATGCATCTTTCCTTAGTGATTTGGGCTTTCTGGTCTCCGAAGGGAGGCGTGGGTTCAAATCCCACTCCTGACACCCTCTAGTGATTTTTGATTCGGCTCTTGACACTTGTCCGACAGACTTCACTGCAGGTTTTGCATTTATCTTTGAATTGTGCGCTCATGATGTTGCAACCATCAAAATTGGCTGTTTAGTCTTAAAACCTGATTGTGTAAAACCGAGGAGACATGACAATAAGTGGATTTATTGTGATCCCGATTAACCCCATCTGACCAAAGTCAGCACGAGCCTTACCACTGGATGTCTGAATGTACATGGTTCTTGTGACATGCATGGAACAGAATAACAGCCAATCAAGCAGCCAGTTGAAACTTATACTGTTGCTGAAAATCAGAAATGGGGGCAATCACTGATGTTACTGCTAATGTCAGCACATAATGATAAAGCTCTGAAGTTGTTGTGGCCGAGTGGTTAAGGCGATGGACTTGAAATCCATTGGGGTCTCCCTGCGTAGGTTCGAATCCTGCCGACAACGCAATTATATTCTGGAATTTAGCTCTCTTTCTTCTCTTGGGTTCAGTTTCGTCAGAAAAATGGTGATGTCGGCAAGGTGTGACTGGTTACTCAGCGAATTGGGTCTTCTGATCAAATTAAAGTCTGGATTCAAAGCCCACTGTTGAAGGTGTGTCTGCCGAGTTCCTTTCTCGGAACTTACGATCGCTGCTAAAGGTTTGAGACACGCTATTTGGACCAAGTACAGCCATGGCTACAAGGCACGCTCTTGAAAACTCCTGTTGAAGGAATCAGGGTTGACTTGGCTTCTAGGATTTTAATTAGGGACCAGTCTGTTGAAATGAGACCAGCTGTTGGCCGTTGTTCAAGTGCGAGTGGTTTACATGGGGAAACAGGTTCTTAAGAGTCAGCATGGCCAAGTGTTCTAATGAGCTACACAAAGTGGACTTCCTTCCACTGTGTATGAAGACTTTTGGTTTCGCAAGGAAGGTATGGGTTTGAGTAAAAGTCTTGTCAATATCTTTTCAACATGAGTCTGAACTCAGCAGTAGATACTTAAGTGACCAGACTATTGCGTTTTAGTTTCACAAGGATTACAGATTGTTACAATCCAGCATAGTCGATTACTCTCGGGCACTTGACAAAAGATGACTCCTACAGCAAATTGGGCTTTCTGCCTCCAAATGAAGGAATGTATTCAAAATGCACTGCTAAAAATTGCTGGGACGAGACTGGTTTCGGTTTTGTTTCCTTTGATTTCAATGTTGCTGTATGTCAGGATGGCCGAGTGGTCTAAGGCGCCAGACTCAAGAGATGCATCTTTCCTTAGTGATTTGGGCTTTCTGGTCTCTGAAGAGAGGCGTGGGTTCAAATCCCACTCCTGACACACTCTAATGATTTTTGATTCGGCTCTTGACACTTGTCCGACAGACTTCACTGCAGGTTTTGCATTTATCTTTGAATTGTGCGCTCATGATGTTGCAACCATCAAAATTGGCTGTTTAGTCTTAAAACCTGATTGTGTAAAACCGAGGAGACATGACAATAAGTGGATTTATTGTGATCCCGATTAACCCCATCTGACCAAAGTCAGCACGAGCCTAACCACTGGATGTCTGAATGTACATGGTTCTTGTGACATGCATGGAACAGAATAACAGCCAATCAAGCAGCCAGTTGAAACTTATACTGTTGCTGAAAATCAGAAATGGGGGCAATCACTGATGTTACTGCTAATGTTAGCACATAATGATAAAGCTCGGAAGTTGTTGTGGCCGAGTGGTTAAGGTGATGGACTTGAAATCCATTGGGGTCTCCCCGCGTAGGTTCGAATCCTACCGACAGCGCAATTATTTTCTGGAATTTAGCTCTCTTAATTCTCTTGGGTTCAGTTTCGTCAGAAAAATGGTGATGTCGGCAAGGTGTGACTGGTTACTCAGCGAATTGGGTCTTCTGATCAAATTAAAGTCTGGATTCAAAGCCCACTGTTGAAGGTGTGTCTGCCGAGTTCCTTTCTCTGAACTTACGATCGCTGCTAAAGGTTTGAGACCCTCTGTAGGCTGTAGGAGATGCTGTTTCTTTCTGCGGTGCCAACTGCTCCATTCAACAAGCACTAGCGTTAATATTAAACATGCATGTGTAAGGTTGTCGTGGCCGAGTGGTTAAGGAGATGGACTAGAAATCCATTGGGTTCTCACCTCGTAGGTTCGAATCCTGCCGACAACGACCCCATTTTCTGTAAATCAGCTCTGTGTTGTTGATTGAGGAGAACTTTTTGAGCAATGCTGTCGTCAAGGTGTCACTGATGCCGTAGCTACCTGAGCAAATTTGGACCAAGTACAGCCATGGCTACAAGGCACGCTCTTGAAAACTCCTGTTGAAGGAATCAGGGTTGACTTGGCTTCTAGGATTTTAATTAGGGACCAGTCTGTTGAAATGAGACCAGCTGTTGGCCGTTGTTCAAGAGCGAGTTGTTTACATGGGGAAACAGGTTCTTAAGAGTCAGCATGGCCAAGTGTTCTAATGAGCTACACAAAGTGGACTTCCTTCCACTGTGTATGAAGACTTTTGGTTTCCCAAGGAAGTTATGGGTTTGAGTAAAAGTCTTGTCAATATCTTTTCAACATGAGTCTGAACTCAGAAGTAGATACTTAAGTGACCAGACTATTGCGTTTTAGTTTCACAAGGATTACAGATTGTTACAATCCAGCATAGCCGATTACTCTCGGGCACTTGACAAAGGATGACTCCTCCAGCAAATTGGTTTCTGCCTCCAAATGAAGGAATGTATTCAAAATGCACTGCTAAAAATTGCTTTGCTGGGACGAGACTGGTTTCAGTTTTGTTTCCTTTGATTTCAATGTTGATGTATGTCAGGATGGCCGAGTGGTCTAAGGCGCCAGACTCAAGAGATGCATCTTTCATTAGTGATTTGGGCTTTCTGGTCTCCGAAGGGAGGCGTGGGTTCAAATCCCACTCCTGACACCCTCTAGTGATTTTTGATTCGGCTCTTGACACTTGTCCGACAGACTTCACTGCAGGTTTTGCATTTATCTTTGAATTGTGCGCTCATGATGTTGCAACCATCAAAATTGGCTGTTTAGTCTTAAAACCTGATTGTGTAAAACCGAGGAGACATGACAATAAGTGGATTTATTGTGATCCCGATTAACCCCATCTGACCAAAGTCAGCACGAGCCTTACCACTGGATGTCTGAATGTACATGGTTCTTGTGACATGCATGGAACAGAATAACAGCCAATCAAGCAGCCAGTTGAAACTTATACTGTTGCTGAAAATCAGAAATGGGGGCAATCACTGATGTTACTGCTAATGTCAGCACATAATGATAAAGCTCGGAAGTTGTTGTGGCCGAGTGGCTAAGGCGATGGACTTGAAATCCATTGGGGTCTCCCTGCGTAGGTTCGAATCCTGCCGACAACGCAATTATTTTCTGGAATTTAGCTCTCTTTCTTCTCTTGGGTTCAGTTTCGTCAGAAAAATGGTGATGTCGGCAAGGTGTGACTGGTTACTCAGCGAATTGGGTCTTCTGATCAAATTAAAGTCTGGATTCAAAGCCCACTGTTGAAGGTGTGTCTGCCGAGTTCCTTTCTCGGAACTTACGATCGCTGCTAAAGGTTTGAGACACGCTATTTGGACCAAGTACAGCCATGGCTACAAGGCACGCTCTTGAAAACTCCTGTTGAAGGAATCAGGGTTGACTTGGCTTCTAGGATTTTAATTAGGGACCAGTCTGTTGAAATGAGACCAGCTGTTGGCCGTTGTTCAAGTGCGAGTGGTTTACATGGGGAAACAGGTTCTTAAGAGTCAGCATGGCCAAGTGTTCTAATGAGCTACACAAAGTGGACTTCCTTCCACTGTGTATGAAGACTTTTGGTTTCCCAAGGAAGGTATGGGTTTGAGTAAAAGTCTTGTCAATATCTTTTCAACATGAGTCTGAACTCAGCAGTAGATACTTAAGTGACCAGACTATTGCGTTTTAGTTTCACAAGGATTACAGATTGTTACAATCCAGCATAGCCGATTACTCTTGGGCACTTGACAAAAGATGACTCCTACAGCAAATTGGGCTTTCTGCCTCCAAATGAAGGAATGTATTCAAAATGCACTGCTAAAAATTGCTGGGACGAGACTGGTTTCGGTTTTGTTTCCTTTGATTTCAATGTTGCTGTATGTCAGGATGGCCGAGTGGTCTAAGGCGCCAGACTCAAGAGATGCATCTTTCCTTAGTGATTTGGGCTTTCTGGTCTCCGAAGAGAGGCGTGGGTTCAAATCCCACTCCTGACACACTCTAATGATTTTTGATTCGGCTCTTGACACTTGTCCGACAGACTTCACTGCAGGTTTTGCATTTATCTTTGAATTGTGCGCTCATGATGTTGCAACCATCAAAATTGGCTGTTTAGTCTTAAAACCTGATTGTGTAAAACCGAGGAGACATGACAATAAGTGGATTTATTGTGATCCCGATTAACCCCATCTGACCAAAGTCAGCACGAGCCTAACCACTGGATGTCTGAATGTACATGGTTCTTGTGACATGCATGGAACAGAATAACAGCCAATCAAGCAGCCAGTTGAAACTTATACTGTTGCTGAAAATCAGAAATGGGGGCAATCACTGATGTTACTGCTAATGTTAGCACATAATGATAAAGCTCGGAAGTTGTTGTGGCCGAGTGGTTAAGGTGATGGACTTTAAATCCATTGGGGTCTCCCCGCGTAGGTTCGAATCCTACCGACAGCGCATTTATTTTCTGGAATTTAGCTCTCTTTCTTCTCTTGGGTTCAGTTTCGTCAGAAAAATGGTGATGTCGGCAAGGTGTGACTGGTTACTCAGCGAATTGGGTCTTCTGATCAAATTAAAGTCTGGATTCAAAGCCCACTGTTGAAGGTGTGTCTGCCGAGTTCCTTTCTCGGAACTTACGATCGCTGCTAAAGGTTTGAGACCCTCTGTAGGCTGTAGGAGATGCTGTTTCTTTCTGCGGTGCCAACTGCTCCATTCAACAAGCACTAGCGTTAATATTAAACATGCATGTGTAAGGTTGTCGTGGCCGAGTGGTTAAGGCGATGGACTAGAAATTCATTGGGTTCTCCCCTCGTAGGTTCGAATCCTGCCGACAACGACCCCATTTTCTGTAAATCAGCTCTGTGTTGTTGATTGAGGAGAACTTTTTGAGCAATGCTGTCGTCAAGGTGTCACTGATGCTGTAGCTACCTGAGCAAATTTGGACCAAGTACAGCCATGGCTACAAGGCACGCTCTTGAAAACTCCTGTTGAAGGAATCAGGGTTGACTTGGCTTCTAGGATTTTAATTAGGGACCAGTCTGTTGAAATGAGACCAGCTGTTGGCCGTTGTTCAAGAGCGAGTTGTTTACATGGGGAAACAGGTTATTAAGAGTCAGCATGGCCAAGTGTTCTAATGAGCTACACAAAGTGGACTTCCTTCCACTGTGTATGAAGACTTTTGGTTTCCCAAGGAAGTTATGGGTTTGAGTAAAAGTCTTGTCAATATCTTTTCAACATGAGTCTGAACTCAGAAGTAGATACTTAAGTGACCAGACTATTGCGTTTTAGTTTCACAAGGATTACAGATTGTTACAATCCAGCATAGCCGATTACTCTCGGGCACTTGACAAAGGATGACTCCTCCAGCAAATTGGTTTCTGCCTCCAAATGAAGGAATGTATTCAAAATGCACTGCTAAAAATTGTTGCTGGGACGAGACTGGTTTCAGTTTTGTTTCCTTTGATTTCAATGTTGATGTATGTCAGGATGGCCGAGTGGTCTAAGGCGCCAGACTTAAGAGATGCATCTTTCCTTAGTGATTTGGGCTTTCTGGTCTCCGAAGGGAGGCGTGGGTTCAAATCCCACTCCTGACACCCTCTAGTGATTTTTGATTCGGCTCTTGACACTTGTCCGACAGACTTCACTGCAGGTTTTGCATTTATCTTTGAATTGTGCGCTCATGATGTTGCAACCATCAAAATTGGCTGTTTAGTCTTAAAACCTGATTGTGTAAAACCGAGGAGACATGACAATAAGTGGATTTATTGTGATCCCGATTAACCCCATCTGACCAAAGTCAGCACGAGCCTTACCACTGGATGTCTGAATGTACATGGTTCTTGTGACATGCATGGAACAGAATAACAGCCAATCAAGCAGCCAGTTGAAACTTATACTGTTGCTGAAAATCAGAAATGGGGGCAATCACTGATGTTACTGCTAATGTCAGCACATAATGATAAAGCTCTGAAGTTGTTGTGGCCGAGTGGTTAAGGCGATGGACTTGAAATCCATTGGGGTCTCCCTGCGTAGGTTCGAATCCTGCCGACAACGCAATTATATTCTGGAATTTAGCTCTCTTTCTTCTCTTGGGTTCAGTTTCGTCAGAAAAATGGTGATGTCGGCAAGGTGTGACTGGTTACTCAGCGAATTGGGTCTTCTGATCAAATTAAAGTCTGGATTCAAAGCCCACTGTTGAAGGTGTGTCTGCCGAGTTCCTTTCTCGGAACTTACGATCGCTGCTAAAGGTTTGAGACACGCTATTTGGACCAAGTACAGCCATGGCTACAAGGCACGCTCTTGAAAACTCCTGTTGAAGGAATCAGGGTTGACTTGGCTTCTAGGATTTTAATTAGGGACCAGTCTGTTGAAATGAGACCAGCTGTTGGCCGTTGTTCAAGAGCGAGTGGTTTACATGGGGAAACAGGTTCTTAAGAGTCAGCATGGCCAAGTGTTCTAATGAGCTACACAAAGTGGACTTCCTTCCACTGTGTATGAAGACTTTTGGTTTCCCAAGGAAGGTATGGGTTTGAGTAAAAGTCTTGTCAATATCTTTTCAACATGAGTCTGAACTCAGCAGTAGATACTTAAGTGACCAGACTATTGCGTTTTAGTTTCACAAGGATTACAGATTCTTACAATCCAGCATAGCCGATTACTCTCGGGCACTTGACAAAAGATGACTCCTACAGCAAATTGGGCTTTCTGCCTCCAAATGAAGGAATGTATTCAAAATGCACTGCTAAAAATTGTTGCTGGGACGAGACTGGTTTCGGTTTTGTTTCCTTTGATTTCAATGTTGCTGTATGTCAGGATGGCCGAGTGGTCTAAGGCGCCAGACTCAAGAGATGCATCTTTCCTTAGTGATTTGGGCTTTCTGGTCTCCGAAGGGAGGCGTGGGTTCAAATCCCACTCCTGACACCCTCTACTGATTTTTGATTCGGCTCTTGACACTTGTCCGACAGACTTCACTGCAGGTTTTGCATTTATCTTTGAATTGTGCGCTCATGATGTTGCAACCATCAAAATTGGCTGTTTAGTCTTAAAACCTGATTGTGTAAAACCGAGGAGACATGACAATAAGTGGATTTATTGTGATCCCGATTAACCCCATCTGACCAAAGTCAGCACGAGCCTAACCACTGGATGTCTGAATGTACATGGTTCTTGTGACATGCATGGAACAGAATAACAGCCAATCAAGCAGCCAGTTGAAACTTATACTGTTGCTGAAAATCAGAAATGGGGGCAATCACTGATGTTACTGCTAATGTTAGCACATAATGTTAAAGTTCAGAAGTTGTTGTGGCCGAGTGGTTAAGGTGATGGACTTGAAATCCATTGGGGTCTCCCCGTGTAGGTTCGAATCCTACCGACAGCGCAATTATTTTCTGGAATTTAGCTCTCTTTCTTCTCTTGGGTTCAGTTTCGTCAGAAAAATGGTGATGTCGGCAAGGTGTGACTGGTTACTCAGCGAATTGGGTCTTCTGATCAAATTAAAGTCTGGATTCAAAGCCCACTGTTGAAGGTGTGCCTGCCGAGTTCCTTTCTCGGAACTTACGATCGCTGCTAAAGGTTTGAGACCCTCTGTAGGCTGTAGGAGATGCTGTTTCTTTCTGCGGTGCCAACTGCTCCATTCAACAAGCACTAGCGTTAATATTAAACATGCATGTGTAAGGTTGTCGTGGCCGAGTGGTTAAGGCGATGGACTAGAAATCCATTGGGTTCTCCCCTCGTAGGTTCAAATCCTGCCGACAACGACCCCATTTTCTGTAAATCAGCTCTGTGTTGTTGATTGAGGAGAACTTTTTGAGCAATGCTGTCGTCAAGGTGTCACTGATGCCGTAGCTACCTGAGCAAATTTGGACCAAGTACAGCCATGGCTACAAGGCACGCTCTTGAAAACTCCTGTTGAAGGAATCAGGGTTGACTTGGCTTCTAGGATTTTAATTAGGGACCAGTCTGTTGAAATGAGACCAGCTGTTGGCCGTTGTTCAAGAGCGAGTTGTTTACATGGGGAAACAGGTTATTAAGAGTCAGCATGGCCAAGTGTTCTAATGAGCTACACAAAGTGGACTTCCTTCCACTGTGTATGAAGACTTTTGGTTTCCCAAGGAAGTTATGGGTTTGAGTAAAAGTCTTGTCAATATCTTTTCAACATGAGTCTGAACTCAGAAGTAGATACTTAAGTGACCAGACTATTGCGTTTTAGTTTCACAAGGATTACAGATTGTTACAATCCAGCATAGCCGATTACTCTCGGGCACTTGACAAAGGATGACTCCTCCAGCAAATTGGTTTCTGCCTCCAAATGAAGGAATGTATTCAAAATGCACTGCTAAAAATTGCTTTGCTGGGACGAGACTGGTTTCAGTTTTGTTTCCTTTGATTTCAATGTTGCTGTATGTCAGGATGGCCGAGTGGTCTAAGGCGCCAGACTTAAGAGATGCATCTTTCCTTAGTGATTTGGGCTTTCTGGTCTCCGAAGGGAGGCGTGGCTTCAAATCCCACTCCTCACATCCTCTAGTGATTTTTGATTCGGCTCTTGACACTTGTCCGACAGACTTCACTGCAGGTTTTGCATTTATCTTTGAATTGTGCGCTCATGATGTTGCAACCATCAAAATTGGCTGTTTAGTCTTAAAACCTGATTGTGTAAAACCGAGGAGACATGACAATAAGTGGATTTATTGTGATCCCGATTAACCCCATCTGACCAAAGTCAGCACGAGCCTAACCACTGGATGTCTGAATGTACATGGTTCTTGTGACATGCATGGAACAGAATAACAGCCAATCAAGCAGCCAGTTGAAACTTATACTGTTGCTGAAAATCAGAAATGGGGGCAATCACTGATGTTACTGCTAATGTTAGCACATAATGATAAAGCTCGGAAGTTGTTGTGGCCGATTGGTTAAGGTGATGGACTTGAAATCCATTTGGGTCTCCCCGCGTAGGTTCGAATCCTACCGACAGCGCAATTATTTTCTGGAATTTAGCTCTCTTTCTTCTCTTGGGTTCAGTTTCGTCAGAAAAATGGTGATGTCGGCAAGGTGTGACTGGTTACTCAGCGAATTGGGTCTTCTGATCAAATTAAAGTCTGGATTCAAAGCCCACTGTTGAAGGTGTGTCTGCCGAGTTCCTTTCTCTGAACTTACGATCGCTGCTAAAGGTTTGAGACCCTCTGTAGGTTGTAGGAGATGCTGTTTCTTTCTGCGGTGCCAACTGCTCCATTCAACAAGCACTAGCGTTAATATTAAACTTGCATGTGTAAGGTTGTCGTGGCCGAGTGGTTAAGGCAATGGACTAGAAATCCATTGGGTTCTCACCTCGTAGGTTCGAATCCTGCCGACAACGACCCCATTTTCTGTAAATCAGCTCTGTGTTGTTGATTGAGGAGAACTTTTTGAGCAATGCTGTCGTCAAGGTGTCACTGATGCCGTAGCTACCTGAGCAAATTTGGACCAAGTACAGCCATGGCTACAAGGCACGCTCTTGAAAACTCCTGTTGAAGGAATCAGGGTTGACTTGGCTTCTAGGATTTTAATTAGGGACCAGTCTGTTGAAATGAGACCAGCTGTTGGCCGTTGTTCAAGAGCGAGTTGTTTACATGGGGAAACAGGTTCTTAAGAGTCAGCATGGCCAAGTGTTCTAATGAGCTACACAAAGTGGACTTCCTTCCACTGTGTATGAAGACTTTTGGTTTCCCAAGGAAGTTATGGGTTTGAGTAAAAGTCTTGTCAATATCTTTTCAACATGAGTCTGAACTCAGAAGTAGATACTTAAGTGACCAGACTATTGCGTTTTAGTTTCACAAGGATTACAGATTGTTACAATCCAGCATAGCCGATTACTCTCGGGCACTTGACAAAGGATGACTCCTCCAGCAAATTGGTTTCTGCCTCCAAATGAAGGAATGTATTCAAAATGCACTGCTAAAAATTGCTTTGCTGGGACGAGACTGGTTTCAGTTTTGTTTCCTTTGATTTCAATGTTGATGTATGTCAGGATGGCCGAGTGGTCTAAGGCGCCAGACTCAAGAGATGCATCTTTCCTTAGTGATTTGGGCTTTCTGGTCTCCGAAGGGAGGCGTGGGTTCAAATCCCACTCCTGACACCCTCTAGTGATTTTTGATTCGGCTCTTGACACTTGTCCGACAGACTTCACTGCAGGTTTTGCATTTATCTTTGAATTGTGCGCTCATGATGTTGCAACCATCAAAATTGGCTGTTTAGTCTTAAAACCTGATTGTGTAAAACCGAGGAGACATGACAATAAGTGGATTTATTGTGATCCCGATTAACCCCATCTGACCAAAGTCAGCACGAGCCTTACCACTGGATGTCTGAATGTACATGGTTCTTGTGACATGCATGGAACAGAATAACAGCCAATCAAGCAGCCAGTTGAAACTTATACTGTTGCTGAAAATCAGAAATGGGGGCAATCACTGATGTTACTGCTAATGTCAGCACATAATGATAAAGCTCGGAAGTTGTTGTGGCCGAGTGGCTAAGGCGATGGACTTGAAATCCATTGGGGTCTCCCTGCGTAGGTTCGAATCCTGCCGACAACGCAATTATTTTCTGGAATTTAGCTCTCTTTCTTCTCTTGGGTTCAGTTTCGTCAGAAAAATGGTGATGTCGGCAAGGTGTGACTGGTTACTCAGCGAATTGGGTCTTCTGATCAAATTAAAGTCTGGATTCAAAGCCCACTGTTGAAGGTGTGTCTGCCGAGTTCCTTTCTCGGAACTTACGATCGCTGCTAAAGGTTTGAGACACGCTATTTGGACCAAGTACAGCCATGGCTACAAGGCACACTCTTGAAAACTCCTGTTGAAGGAATCAGGGTTGACTTGGCTTCTAGGATTTTAATTAGGGACCAGTCTGTTGAAATGAGACCAGCTGTTGGCCGTTGTTCAAGTGCGAGTGGTTTACATGGGGAAACAGGTTCTTAAGAGTCAGCATGGCCAAGTGTTCTAATGAGCTACACAAAGTGGACTTCCTTCCACTGTGTATGAAGACTTTTGGTTTCCCAAGGAAGGTATGGGTTTGAGTAAAAGTCTTGTCATTATCTTTTCAAAATGAGTCTGAACTCAGCAGTAGATACTTAAGTGACCAGACTATTGCGTTTTAGTTTCACAAGGATTACAGATTGTTACAATCCAGCATAGCCGATTACTCTTGGGCACTTGACAAAAGATGACTCCTACAGCAAATTGGGCTTTCTGCCTCCAAATGAAGGAATGTATTCAAAATGCACTGCTAAAAATTGTTGCTGGGACGAGACTGGTTTCGGTTTTGTTTCCTTTGATTTCAATGTTGCTGTATGTCAGGATGGCCGAGTGGTCTAAGGCGCCAGACTCAAGAGATGCATCTTTCCTTAGTGATTTGGGCTTTCTGGTCTCCGAAGAGAGGCGTGGGTTCAAATCCCACTCCTGACACACTCTAATGATTTTTGATTCGGCTCTTGACACTTGTCCGACAGACTTCACTGCAGGTTTTGCATTTATCTTTGAATTGTGCGCTCATGATGTTGCAACCATCAAAATTGGCTGTTTAGTCTTAAAACCTGATTGTGTAAAACCGAGGAGACATGACAATAAGTGGATTTATTGTGATCCCGATTAACCCCATCTGACCAAAGTCAGCACGAGCCTAACCACTGGATGTCTGAATGTACATGGTTCTTGTGACATGCATGGAACAGAATAACAGCCAATCAAGCAGCCAGTTGAAACTTATACTGTTGCTGAAAATCAGAAATGGGGGCAATCACTGATGTTACTGCTAATGTTAGCACATAATGATAAAGCTCGGAAGTTGTTGTGGCCGAGTGGTTAAGGTGATGGACTTTAAATCCATTGGGGTCTCCCCGCGTAGGTTCGAATCCTACCGACAGCGCATTTATTTTCTGGAATTTAGCTCTCTTTCTTCTCTTGGGTTCAGTTTCGTCAGAAAAATGGTGATGTCGGCAAGGTGTGACTGGTTACTCAGCGAATTGGGTCTTCTGATCAAATTAAAGTCTGGATTCAAAGCCCACTGTTGAAGGTGTGTCTGCCGAGTTCCTTTCTCGGAACTTACGATCGCTGCTAAAGGTTTGAGACCCTCTGTAGGCTGTAGGAGATGCTGTTTCTTTCTGCGGTGCCAACTGCTCCATTCAACAAGCACTAGCGTTAATATTAAACATGCATGTGTAAGGTTGTCGTGGCCGAGTGGTTAAGGCGATGGACTAGAAATTCATTGGGTTCTCCCCTCGTAGGTTCGAATCCTGCCGACAACGACCCCATTTTCTGTAAATCAGCTCTGTGTTGTTGATTGAGGAGAACTTTTTGAGCAATGCTGTCGTCAAGGTGTCACTGATGCTGTAGCTACCTGAGCAAATTTGGACCAAGTACAGCCATGGCTACAAGGCACGCTCTTGAAAACTCCTGTTGAAGGAATCAGGGTTGACTTGGCTTCTAGGATTTTAATTAGGGACCAGTCTGTTGAAATGAGACCAGCTGTTGGCCGTTGTTCAAGAGCGAGTTGTTTACATGGGGAAACAGGTTATTAAGAGTCAGCATGGCCAAGTGTTCTAATGAGCTACACAAAGTGGACTTCCTTCCACTGTGTATGAAGACTTTTGGTTTCCCAAGGAAGTTATGGGTTTGAGTAAAAGTCTTGTCAATATCTTTTCAACATGAGTCTGAACTCAGAAGTAGATACTTAAGTGACCAGACTATTGCGTTTTAGTTTCACAAGGATTACAGATTGTTACAATCCAGCATAGCCGATTACTCTCGGGCACTTGACAAAGGATGACTCCTCCAGCAAATTGGTTTCTGCCTCCAAATGAAGGAATGTATTCAAAATGCACTGCTAAAAATTGTTGCTGGGACGAGACTGGTTTCAGTTTTGTTTCCTTTGATTTCAATGTTGATGTATGTCAGGATGGCCGAGTGGTCTAAGGCGCCAGACTTAAGAGATGCATCTTTCCTTAGTGATTTGGGCTTTCTGGTCTCCGAAGGGAGGCGTGGGTTCAAATCCCACTCCTGACACCCTCTAGTGATTTTTGATTCGGCTCTTGACACTTGTCCGACAGACTTCACTGCAGGTTTTGCATTTATCTTTGAATTGTGCGCTCATGATGTTGCAACCATCAAAATTGGCTGTTTAGTCTTAAAACCTGATTGTGTAAAACCGAGGAGACATGACAATAAGTGGATTTATTGTGATCCCGATTAACCCCATCTGACCAAAGTCAGCACGAGCCTTACCACTGGATGTCTGAATGTACATGGTTCTTGTGACATGCATGGAACAGAATAACAGCCAATCAAGCAGCCAGTTGAAACTTATACTGTTGCTGAAAATCAGAAATGGGGGCAATCACTGATGTTACTGCTAATGTCAGCACATAATGATAAAGCTCTGAAGTTGTTGTGGCCGAGTGGTTAAGGCGATGGACTTGAAATCCATTGGGGTCTCCCTGCGTAGGTTCGAATCCTGCCGACAACGCAATTATATTCTGGAATTTAGCTCTCTTTCTTCTCTTGGGTTCAGTTTCGTCAGAAAAATGGTGATGTCGGCAAGGTGTGACTGGTTACTCAGCGAATTGGGTCTTCTGATCAAATTAAAGTCTGGATTCAAAGCCCACTGTTGAAGGTGTGTCTGCCGAGTTCCTTTCTCGGAACTTACGATCGCTGCTAAAGGTTTGAGACACGCTATTTGGACCAAGTACAGCCATGGCTACAAGGCACGCTCTTGAAAACTCCTGTTGAAGGAATCAGGGTTGACTTGGCTTCTAGGATTTTAATTAGGGACCAGTCTGTTGAAATGAGACCAGCTGTTGGCCGTTGTTCAAGTGCGAGTGGTTTACATGGGGAAACAGGTTATTAAGAGTCAGCATGGCCAAGTGTTCTAATGAGCTACACAAAGTGGACTTCCTTCCACTGTGTATGAAGACTTTTGGTTTCCCAAGGAAGGTATGGGTTTGAGTAAAAGTCTTGTCAATATCTTTTCAACATGAGTCTGAACTCAGCAGTAGATACTTAAGTGACCAGACTATTGCGTTTTAGTTTCACAAGGATTACAGATTGTTACAATCCAGCATAGTCGATTACTCTCGGGCACTTGACAAAAGATGACTCCTACAGCAAATTGGGCTTTCTGCCTCCAAATGAAGGAATGTATTCAAAATGCACTGCTAAAAATTGCTGGGACGAGACTGGTTTCGGTTTTGTTTCCTTTGATTTCAATGTTGCTGTATGTCAGGATGGCCGAGTGGTCTAAGGCGCCAGACTCAAGAGATGCATCTTTCCTTAGTGATTTGGGCTTTCTGGTCTCTGAAGAGAGGCGTGGGTTCAAATCCCACTCCTGACACACTCTAATGATTTTTGATTCGGCTCTTGACACTTGTCCGACAGACTTCACTGCAGGTTTTGCATTTATCTTTGAATTGTGCGCTCATGATGTTGCAACCATCAAAATTGGCTGTTTAGTCTTAAAACCTGATTGTGTAAAACCGAGGAGACATGACAATAAGTGGATTTATTGTGATCCCGATTAACCCCATCTGACCAAAGTCAGCACGAGCCTAACCACTGGATGTCTGAATGTACATGGTTCTTGTGACATGCATGGAACAGAATAACAGCCAATCAAGCAGCCAGTTGAAACTTATACTGTTGCTGAAAATCAGAAATGGGGGCAATCACTGATGTTACTGCTAATGTTAGCACATAATGATAAAGCTCGGAAGTTGTTGTGGCCGAGTGGTTAAGGTGATGGACTTGAAATCCATTGGGGTCTCCCCGCGTAGGTTCGAATCCTACCGACAGCGTAATTATTTTCTGGAATTTAGCTCTCTTAATTCTCTTGGGTTCAGTTTCGTCAGAAAAATGGTGATGTCGGCAAGGTGTGACTGGTTACTCAGCGAATTGGGTCTTCTGATCAAATTAAAGTCTGGATTCAAAGCCCACTGTTGAAGGTGTGTCTGCCGAGTTCCTTTCTCTGAACTTACGATCGCTGCTAAAGGTTTGAGACCCTCTGTAGGCTGTAGGAGATGCTGTTTCTTTCTGCGGTGCCAACTGCTCCATTCAACAAGCACTAGCGTTAATATTAAACATGCATGTGTAAGGTTGTCGTGGCCGAGTGGTTAAGGAGATGGACTAGAAATCCATTGGGTTCTCACCTCGTAGGTTCGAATCCTGCCGACAACGACCCCATTTTCTGTAAATCAGCTCTGTGTTGTTGATTGAGGAGAACTTTTTGAGCAATGCTGTCGTCAAGGTGTCACTGATGCCGTAGCTACCTGAGCAAATTTGGACCAAGTACAGCCATGGCTACAAGGCACGCTCTTGAAAACTCCTGTTGAAGGAATCAGGGTTGACTTGGCTTCTAGGATTTTAATTAGGGACCAGTCTGTTGAAATGAGACCAGCTGTTGGCCGTTGTTCAAGAGCGAGTTGTTTACATGGGGAAACAGGTTCTTAAGAGTCAGCATGGCCAAGTGTTCTAATGAGCTACACAAAGTGGACTTCCTTCCACTGTGTATGAAGACTTTTGGTTTCCCAAGGAAGTTATGGGTTTGAGTAAAAGTCTTGTCAATATCTTTTCAACATGAGTCTGAACTCAGAAGTAGATACTTAAGTGACCAGACTATTGCGTTTTAGTTTCACAAGGATTACAGATTGTTACAATCCAGCATAGCCGATTACTCTCGGGCACTTGACAAAGGATGACTCCTCCAGCAAATTGGTTTCTGCCTCCAAATGAAGGAATGTATTCAAAATGCACTGCTAAAAATTGCTTTGCTGGGACGAGACTGGTTTCAGTTTTGTTTCCTTTGATTTCAATGTTGATGTATGTCAGGATGGCAGAGTGGTCTAAGGCGCCAGACTCAAGAGATGCATCTTTCCTTAGTGATTTGGGCTTTCTGGTCTCCGAAGGGAGGCGTGGGTTCAAATCCCACTCCTGACACCCTCTAGTGATTTTTGATTCGGCTCTTGACACTTGTCCGACAGACTTCACTGCAGGTTTTGCATTTATCTTTGAATTGTGCGCTCATGATGTTGCAACCATCAAAATTGGCTGTTTAGTCTTAAAACCTGATTGTGTAAAACCGAGGAGACATGACAATAAGTGGATTTATTGTGATCCCGATTAACCCCATCTGACCAAAGTCAGCACGAGCCTTACCACTGGATGTCTGAATGTACATGGTTCTTGTGACATGCATGGAACAGAATAACAGCCAATCAAGCAGCCAGTTGAAACTTATACTGTTGCTGAAAATCAGAAATGGGGGCAATCACTGATGTTACTGCTAATGTCAGCACATAATGATAAAGCTCGGAAGTTGTTGTGGCCGAGTGGCTAAGGCGATGGACTTGAAATCCATTGGGGTCTCCCTGCGTAGGTTCGAATCCTGCCGACAACGCAATTATTTTCTGGAATTTAGCTCTCTTTCTTCTCTTGGGTTCAGTTTCGTCAGAAAAATGGTGATGTCGGCAAGGTGTGACTGGTTACTCAGCGAATTGGGTCTTCTGATCAAATTAAAGTCTGGATTCAAAGCCCACTGTTGAAGGTGTGTCTGCCGAGTTCCTTTCTCGGAACTTACGATCGCTGCTAAAGGTTTGAGACACGCTATTTGGACCAAGTACAGCCATGGCTACAAGGCACGCTCTTGAAAACTCCTGTTGAAGGAATCAGGGTTGACTTGGCTTCTAGGATTTTAATTAGGGACCAGTCTGTTGAAATGAGACCAGCTGTTGGCCGTTGTTCAAGTGCGAGTGGTTTACATGGGGAAACAGGTTCTTAAGAGTCAGCATGGCCAAGTGTTCTAATGAGCTACACAAAGTGGACTTCCTTCCACTGTGTATGAAGACTTTTGGTTTCCCAAGGAAGGTATGGGTTTGAGTAAAAGTCTTGTCAATATCTTTTCAACATGAGTCTGAACTCAGCAGTAGATACTTAAGTGACCAGACTATTGCGTTTTAGTTTCACAAGGATTACAGATTGTTACAATCCAGCATAGCCGATTACTCTTGGGCACTTGACAAAAGATGACTCCTACAGCAAATTGGGCTTTCTGCCTCCAAATGAAGGAATGTATTCAAAATGCACTGCTAAAAATTGCTGGGACGAGACTGGTTTCGGTTTTGTTTCCTTTGATTTCAATGTTGCTGTATGTCAGGATGGCCGAGTGGTCTAAGGCGCCAGACTCAAGAGATGCATCTTTCCTTAGTGATTTGGGCTTTCTGGTCTCCGAAGAGAGGCGTGGGTTCAAATCCCACTCCTGACACACTCTAATGATTTTTGATTCGGCTCTTGACACTTGTCCGACAGACTTCACTGCAGGTTTTGCATTTATCTTTGAATTGTGCGCTCATGATGTTGCAACCATCAAAATTGGCTGTTTAGTCTTAAAACCTGATTGTGTAAAACCGAGGAGACATGACAATAAGTGGATTTATTGTGATCCCGATTAACCCCATCTGACCAAAGTCAGCACGAGCCTAACCACTGGATGTCTGAATGTACATGGTTCTTGTGACATGCATGGAACAGAATAACAGCCAATCAAGCAGCCAGTTGAAACTTATACTGTTGCTGAAAATCAGAAATGGGGGCAATCACTGATGTTACTGCTAATGTTAGCACATAATGATAAAGCTCGGAAGTTGTTGTGGCCGAGTGGTTAAGGTGATGGACTTTAAATCCATTGGGGTCTCCCCGCGTAGGTTCGAATCCTACCGACAGCGCATTTATTTTCTGGAATTTAGCTCTCTTTCTTCTCTTGGGTTCAGTTTCGTCAGAAAAATGGTGATGTCGGCAAGGTGTGACTGGTTACTCAGCGAATTGGGTCTTCTGATCAAATTAAAGTCTGGATTCAAAGCCCACTGTTGAAGGTGTGTCTGCCGAGTTCCTTTCTCGGAACTTACGATCGCTGCTAAAGGTTTGAGACCCTCTGTAGGCTGTAGGAGATGCTGTTTCTTTCTGCGGTGCCAACTGCTCCATTCAACAAGCACTAGCGTTAATATTAAACATGCATGTGTAAGGTTGTCGTGGCCGAGTGGTTAAGGCGATGGACTAGAAATTCATTGGGTTCTCCCCTCGTAGGTTCGAATCCTGCCGACAACGACCCCATTTTCTGTAAATCAGCTCTGTGTTGTTGATTGAGGAGAACTTTTTGAGCAATGCTGTCGTCAAGGTGTCACTGATGCTGTAGCTACCTGAGCAAATTTGGACCAAGTACAGCCATGGCTACAAGGCACGCTCTTGAAAACTCCTGTTGAAGGAATCAGGGTTGACTTGGCTTCTAGGATTTTAATTAGGGACCAGTCTGTTGAAATGAGACCAGCTGTTGGCCGTTGTTCAAGAGCGAGTTGTTTACATGGGGAAACAGGTTATTAAGAGTCAGCATGGCCAAGTGTTCTAATGAGCTACACAAAGTGGACTTCCTTCCACTGTGTATGAAGACTTTTGGTTTCCCAAGGAAGTTATGGGTTTGAGTAAAAGTCTTGTCAATATCTTTTCAACATGAGTCTGAACTCAGAAGTAGATACTTAAGTGACCAGACTATTGCGTTTTAGTTTCACAAGGATTACAGATTGTTACAATCCAGCATAGCCGATTACTCTCGGGCACTTGACAAAGGATGACTCCTCCAGCAAATTGGTTTCTGCCTCCAAATGAAGGAATGTATTCAAAATGCACTGCTAAAAATTGTTGCTGGGACGAGACTGGTTTCAGTTTTGTTTCCTTTGATTTCAATGTTGATGTATGTCAGGATGGCCGAGTGGTCTAAGGCGCCAGACTTAAGAGATGCATCTTTCCTTAGTGATTTGGGCTTTCTGGTCTCCGAAGGGAGGCGTGGGTTCAAATCCCACTCCTGACACCCTCTAGTGATTTTTGATTCGGCTCTTGACACTTGTCCGACAGACTTCACTGCAGGTTTTGCATTTATCTTTGAATTGTGCGCTCATGATGTTGCAACCATCAAAATTGGCTGTTTAGTCTTAAAACCTGATTGTGTAAAACCGAGGAGACATGACAATAAGTGGATTTATTGTGATCCCGATTAACCCCATCTGACCAAAGTCAGCACGAGCCTTACCACTGGATGTCTGAATGTACATGGTTCTTGTGACATGCATGGAACAGAATAACAGCCAATCAAGCAGCCAGTTGAAACTTATACTGTTGCTGAAAATCAGAAATGGGGGCAATCACTGATGTTACTGCTAATGTCAGCACATAATGATAAAGCTCTGAAGTTGTTGTGGCCGAGTGGTTAAGGCGATGGACTTGAAATCCATTGGGGTCTCCCTGCGTAGGTTCGAATCCTGCCGACAACGCAATTATATTCTGGAATTTAGCTCTCTTTCTTCTCTTGGGTTCAGTTTCGTCAGAAAAATGGTGATGTCGGCAAGGTGTGACTGGTTACTCAGCGAATTGGGTCTTCTGATCAAATTAAAGTCTGGATTCAAAGCCCACTGTTGAAGGTGTGTCTGCCGAGTTCCTTTCTCGGAACTTACGATCGCTGCTAAAGGTTTGAGACACGCTATTTGGACCAAGTACAGCCATGGCTACAAGGCACGCTCTTGAAAACTCCTGTTGAAGGAATCAGGGTTGACTTGGCTTCTAGGATTTTAATTAGGGACCAGTCTGTTGAAATGAGACCAGCTGTTGGCCGTTGTTCAAGTGCGAGTGGTTTACATGGGGAAACAGGTTATTAAGAGTCAGCATGGCCAAGTGTTCTAATGAGCTACACAAAGTGGACTTCCTTCCACTGTGTATGAAGACTTTTGGTTTCCCAAGGAAGGTATGGGTTTGAGTAAAAGTCTTGTCAATATCTTTTCAACATGAGTCTGAACTCAGCAGTAGATACTTAAGTGACCAGACTATTGCGTTTTAGTTTCACAAGGATTACAGATTGTTACAATCCAGCATAGTCGATTACTCTCGGGCACTTGACAAAAGATGACTCCTACAGCAAATTGGGCTTTCTGCCTCCAAATGAAGGAATGTATTCAAAATGCACTGCTAAAAATTGCTGGGACGAGACTGGTTTCGGTTTTGTTTCCTTTGATTTCAATGTTGCTGTATGTCAGGATGGCCGAGTGGTCTAAGGCGCCAGACTCAAGAGATGCATCTTTCCTTAGTGATTTGGGCTTTCTGGTCTCTGAAGAGAGGCGTGGGTTCAAATCCCACTCCTGACACACTCTAATGATTTTTGATTCGGCTCTTGACACTTGTCCGACAGACTTCACTGCAGGTTTTGCATTTATCTTTGAATTGTGCGCTCATGATGTTGCAACCATCAAAATTGGCTGTTTAGTCTTAAAACCTGATTGTGTAAAACCGAGGAGACATGACAATAAGTGGATTTATTGTGATCCCGATTAACCCCATCTGACCAAAGTCAGCACGAGCCTAACCACTGGATGTCTGAATGTACATGGTTCTTGTGACATGCATGGAACAGAATAACAGCCAATCAAGCAGCCAGTTGAAACTTATACTGTTGCTGAAAATCAGAAATGGGGGCAATCACTGATGTTACTGCTAATGTTAGCACATAATGATAAAGCTCGGAAGTTGTTGTGGCCGAGTGGTTAAGGTGATGGACTTGAAATCCATTGGGGTCTCCCCGCGTAGGTTCGAATCCTACCGACAGCGTAATTATTTTCTGGAATTTAGCTCTCTTAATTCTCTTGGGTTCAGTTTCGTCAGAAAAATGGTGATGTCGGCAAGGTGTGACTGGTTACTCAGCGAATTGGGTCTTCTGATCAAATTAAAGTCTGGATTCAAAGCCCACTGTTGAAGGTGTGTCTGCCGAGTTCCTTTCTCTGAACTTACGATCGCTGCTAAAGGTTTGAGACCCTCTGTAGGCTGTAGGAGATGCTGTTTCTTTCTGCGGTGCCAACTGCTCCATTCAACAAGCACTAGCGTTAATATTAAACATGCATGTGTAAGGTTGTCGTGGCCGAGTGGTTAAGGAGATGGACTAGAAATCCATTGGGTTCTCACCTCGTAGGTTCGAATCCTGCCGACAACGACCCCATTTTCTGTAAATCAGCTCTGTGTTGTTGATTGAGGAGAACTTTTTGAGCAATGCTGTCGTCAAGGTGTCACTGATGCCGTAGCTACCTGAGCAAATTTGGACCAAGTACAGCCATGGCTACAAGGCACGCTCTTGAAAACTCCTGTTGAAGGAATCAGGGTTGACTTGGCTTCTAGGATTTTAATTAGGGACCAGTCTGTTGAAATGAGACCAGCTGTTGGCCGTTGTTCAAGAGCGAGTTGTTTACATGGGGAAACAGGTTCTTAAGAGTCAGCATGGCCAAGTGTTCTAATGAGCTACACAAAGTGGACTTCCTTCCACTGTGTATGAAGACTTTTGGTTTCCCAAGGAAGTTATGGGTTTGAGTAAAAGTCTTGTCAATATCTTTTCAACATGAGTCTGAACTCAGAAGTAGATACTTAAGTGACCAGACTATTGCGTTTTAGTTTCACAAGGATTACAGATTGTTACAATCCAGCATAGCCGATTACTCTCGGGCACTTGACAAAGGATGACTCCTCCAGCAAATTGGTTTCTGCCTCCAAATGAAGGAATGTATTCAAAATGCACTGCTAAAAATTGCTTTGCTGGGACGAGACTGGTTTCAGTTTTGTTTCCTTTGATTTCAATGTTGATGTATGTCAGGATGGCAGAGTGGTCTAAGGCGCCAGACTCAAGAGATGCATCTTTCCTTAGTGATTTGGGCTTTCTGGTCTCCGAAGGGAGGCGTGGGTTCAAATCCCACTCCTGACAACCTCTAGTGATTTTTGATTCGGTTCTTGACACTTGTCCGACAGACTTCACTGCAGGTTTTGCATTTATCTTTGAATTGTGCGCTCATGATGTTGCAACCATCAAAATTGGCTGTTTAGTCTTAAAACCTGATTGTGTAAAACCGAGGAGACATGACAATAAGTGGATTTATTGTGATCCCGATTAACCCCATCTGACCAAAGTCAGCACGAGCCTTACCACTGGATGTCTGAATGTACATGGTTATTGTGACATGCATGGAACAGAATAACAGCCAATCAAGCAGCCAGTTGAAACTTATACTGTTGCTGAAAATCAGAAATGGGGGCAATCACTGATGTTACTGCTAATGTCAGCACATAATGATAAAGCTCGGAAGTTGTTGTGGCCGAGTGGCTAAGGCGATGGACTTGAAATCCATTGGGGTCTCCCTGCGTAGGTTCGAATCCTGCCGACAACGCAATTATTTTCTGGAATTTAGCTCTCTTTCTTCTCTTGGGTTCAGTTTCGTCAGAAAAATGGTGATGTCGGCAAGGTGTGACTGGTTACTCAGCGAATTGGGTCTTCTGATCAAATTAAAGTCTGGATTCAAAGCCCACTGTTGAAGGTGTGTCTGCCGAGTTCCTTTCTCGGAACTTACGATCGCTGCTAAAGGTTTGAAACACGCTATTTGGACCAAGTACAGCCATGGCTACAAGGCACGCTCTTGAAAACTCCTGTTGAAGGAATCAGGGTTGACTTGGCTTCTAGGATTTTAATTAGGGACCAGTCTGTTGAAATGAGACCAGCTGTTGGCCGTTGTTCAAGAGCGAGTGGTTTACATGGGGAAACAGGTTCTTAAGAGTCAGCATGGCCAAGTGTTCTAATGAGCTACACAAAGTGGACTTCCTTCCACTGTGTATGAAAACTTTTGGTTTCCCAAGGAAGTTATGGGTTTGAGTAAAAGTCTTGTCAATATCTTTTCAACATGAGTCTGAACTCAGCAGTAGATACTTAAGTGACCAGACTATTGCGTTTTAGTTTCACAAGGATTACAGATTGTTACAATCCAGCATAGCCGATTACTCTCGGGCACTTGACAAAAGATGACTCCTACAGCAAATTGGGCTTTCTGCCTCCAAATGAAGGAATGTATTCAAAATGCACTGCTAAAAATTGCTGGGACGAGACTGGTTTCGGTTTTGTTTCCTTTGATTTCAATGTTGCTGTATGTCAGGATGGCCGAGTGGTCTAAGGCGCCAGACTCAAGAGATGCATCTTTCCTTAGTGATTTGGGCTTTCTGGTCTCCGAAGGGAGGCGTGGGTTCAAATCCCACTCCTGACACCCTCTAATGATTTTTGATTCGGCTCTTGACACTTGTCCGACAGACTTCACTGCAGGTTTTGCATTTATCTTTGAATTGTGCGCTCATGATGTTGCAACCATCAAAATTGGCTGTTTAGTCTTAAAACCTGATTGTGTAAAACCGAGGAGACATGACAATAAGTGGATTTATTGTGATCCCGATTAACCCCATCTGACCAAAGTCAGCACGAGCCTAACCACTGGATGTCTGAATGTACATGGTTCTTGTGACATGCATGGAACAGAATAACAGCCAATCAAGCAGCCAGTTGAAACTTATACTGTTGCTGAAAATCAGAAATGGGGGCAATCACTGATGTTACTGCTAATGTTAGCACATAATGATAAAGCTCGCAAGTTGTTGTGGCCGAGTGGTTAAGGCGATGGACTTGAAATCCATTGGGGTCTCCCTGCGTAGGTTCGAATCCTGCCGACAACGCAATTATTTTCTGGAATTTAGCTCTCTTTCTTCTCTTGGGTTCAGTTTCGTCAGAAAAATGGTGATGTCGGCAAGGTGTGACTGGTTACTCAGCGAATTGGGTCTTCTGATCAAATTAAAGTCTGGATTCAAAGCCCACTGTTGAAGGTGTGTCTGCCGAGTTCCTTTCTCGGAACTTACGATCGCTGCTAAAGGTTTGAAACACGCTATTTGGACCAAGTACAGCCATGGCTACAAGGCACGCTCTTGAAAACTCCTGTTGAAGGAATCAGGGTTGACTTGGCATCTAGGATTTTAATTAGGGACCAGTCTGTTGAAATGAGACCAGCTGTTGGCCGTTGTTCAAGAGCGAGTGGTTTACATGGGGAAACAGGTTCTTAAGAGTCAGCATGGCCAAGTGTTCTAATGAGCTACACAAAGTGGACTTCCTTCCACTGTGTATGAAGACTTTTGGTTTCCCAAAGAAGGTATGGGTTTGAGTAAAAGTCTTGTCAATATCTTTTCAACATGAGTCTGAACTCAGCAGTAGATACTTAAGTGACCAGACTATTGCGTTTTAGTTTCACAAGGATTACAGATTGTTACAATCCAGCATAGCCGATTACTCTCGGGCACTTGACAAAAGATGACTCCTACAGCAAATTGGGCTTTCTGCCTCCAAATGAAGGAATGTATTCAAAATACACTGCTAAAAATTGCTGGGACGAGACTGGTTTCGGTTTTGTTTCCTTTGATTTCAATGTTGCTGTATGTCAGGATGGCCGAGTGGTCTAAGGCGCCAGACTCAAGAGATGCATCTTTCCTTAGTGATTTGGGCTTTCTGGTCTCCGAAGAGAGGCGTGGGTTCAAATCCCACTCCTGACACACTCTAATGATTTTTGATTCGGCTCTTGACACTTGTCCGACAGACTTCACTGCAGGTTTTGCATTTATCTTTGAATTGTGCGCTCATGATGTTGCAACCATCAAAATTGGCTGTTTAGTCTTAAAACCTGATTGTGTAAAACCGAGGAGACATGACAATAAGTGGATTTATTGTGATCCCGATTAACCCCATCTGACCAAAGTCAGCACGAGCCTAACCACTGGATGTCTGAATGTACATGGTTCTTGTGACATGCATGGAACAGAATAACAGCCAATCAAGCAGCCAGTTGAAACTTATACTGTTGCTGAAAATCAGAAATGGGGGCAATCACTGATGTTACTGCTAATGTTAGCACATAATGATAAAGCTCGCAAGTTGTTGTGGCCGAGTGGTTAAGGCGATGGACTTGAAATCCATTGGGGTCTCCCTGCGTAGGTTCGAATCCTGCCGACAACGCAATTATTTTCTGGAATTTAGCTCTCTTTCTTCTCTTGGGTTCAGTTTCGTCAGAAAAATGGTGATGTCGGCAAGGTGTGACTGGTTACTCAGCGAATTGGGTCTTCTGATCAAATTAAAGTCTGGATTCAAAGCCCACTGTTGAAGGTGTGTCTGCCGAGTTCCTTTCTCGGAACTTACGATCGCTGCTAAAGGTTTGAAACACGCTATTTGGACCAAGTACAGCCATGGCTACAAGGCACGCTCTTGAAAACTCCTGTTGAAGGAATCAGGGTTGACTTGGCATCTAGGATTTTAATTAGGGACCAGTCTGTTGAAATGAGACCAGCTGTTGGCCGTTGTTCAAGAGCGAGTGGTTTACATGGGGAAACAGGTTCTTAAGAGTCAGCATGGCCAAGTGTTCTAATGAGCTACACAAAGTGGACTTCCTTCCACTGTGTATGAAGACTTTTGGTTTCCCAAAGAAGGTATGGGTTTGAGTAAAAGTCTTGTCAATATCTTTTCAACATGAGTCTGAACTCAGCAGTAGATACTTAAGTGACCAGACTATTGCGTTTTAGTTTCACAAGGATTACAGATTGTTACAATCCAGCATAGCCGATTACTCTCGGGCACTTGACAAAAGATGACTCCTACAGCAAATTGGGCTTTCTGCCTCCAAATGAAGGAATGTATTCAAAATACACTGCTAAAAATTGCTGGGACGAGACTGGTTTCGGTTTTGTTTCCTTTGATTTCAATGTTGCTGTATGTCAGGATGGCCGAGTGGTCTAAGGCGCCAGACTCAAGAGATGCATCTTTCCTTAGTGATTTGGGCTTTCTGGTCTCCGAAGAGAGGCGTGGGTTCAAATCCCACTCCTGACACACTCTAATGATTTTTGATTCGGCTCTTGACACTTGTCCGACAGACTTCACTGCAGGTTTTGCATTTATCTTTGAATTGTGCGCTCATGATGTTGCAACCATCAAAATTGGCTGTTTAGTCTTAAAACCTGATTGTGTAAAACCGAGGAGACATGACAATAAGTGGATTTATTGTGATCCCGATTAACCCCATCTGACCAAAGTCAGCACGAGCCTAACCACTGGATGTCTGAATGTACATGGTTCTTGTGACATGCATGGAACAGAATAACAGCCAATCAAGCAGCCAGTTGAAACTTATACTGTTGCTGAAAATCAGAAATGGGGGCAATCACTGATGTTACTGCTAATGTTAGCACATAATGATAAAGCTCGGAAGTTGTTGTGGCCGAGTGGTTAAGGTGATGGACTTGAAATCCATTGGGGTCTCCCCGCGTAGGTTCGAATCCTACCGACAGCGCATTTATTTTCTGGAATTTAGCTCTCTTTCTTCTCTTGGGTTCAGTTTCGTCAGAAAAATGGTGATGTCGGCAAGGTGTGACTGGTTACTCAGCGAATTGGGTCTTCTGATCAAATTAAAGTCTGGATTCAAAGCCCACTGTTGAAGGTGTGTCTGCCGAGTTCCTTTCTCGGAACTTACGATCGCTGCTAAAGGTTTGAGACCCTCTGTAGGCTGTAGGAGATGCTGTTTCTTTCTGCGGTGCCAACTGCTCCATTCAACAAGCACTAGCGTTAATATTAAACATGCATGTGTAAGGTTGTCGTGGCCGAGTGGTTAAGGCGATGGAATAGAAATCCATTGGGTTCTCACCTCGTAGGTTCGAATCCTGCCGACAACGACACCATTTTCTGTAAATCAGCTCTGTGTTGTTGATTGAGGAGAACTTTTTGAGCAATGCTGTCGTCAAGGTGTCACTGATGCCGTAGCTACCTGAGCAAATTTGGACCAAGTACAGCCATGGCTACAAGGCACGCTCTTGAAAACTCCTGTTGAAGGAATCAGGGTTGACTTGGCTTCTAGGATTTTAATTAGGGACCAGTCTGTTGAAATGAGACCAGCTGTTGGCCGTTGTTCAAGTGCGAGTGGTTTACATGGGGAAACAGGTTCTTAAGAGTCAGCATGGCCAAGTGTTCTAATGAGCTACACAAAGTGGACTTCCTTCCACTGTGTATGAAGACTTTTGGTTTCCCAAGGAAGGTATGGGTTTGAGTAAAAGTCTTGTCAATATCTTTTCAACATGAGTCTGAACTCAGCAGTAGATACTTAAGTGACCAGACTATTGCGTTTTAGTTTCACAAGGATTACAGATTGTTACAATCCAGCATAGCCGATTACTCTTGGGCACTTGACAAAAGATGACTCCTACAGCAAATTGGGCTTTCTGCCTCCAAATGAAGGAATGTATTCAAAATGCACTGCTAAAAATTGCTGGGACGAGACTGGTTTCGGTTTTGTTTCCTTTGATTTCAATGTTGCTGTATGTCAGGATGGCCGAGTGGTCTAAGGCGCCAGACTCAAGAGATGCATCTTTCCTTAGTGATTTGGGCTTTCTGGTCTCCGAAGAGAGGCGTGGGTTCAAATCCCACTCCTGACACACTCTAATGATTTTTGATTCGGCTCTTGACACTTGTCCGACAGACTTCACTGCAGGTTTTGCATTTATCTTTGAATTGTGCGCTCATGATGTTGCAACCATCAAAATTGGCTGTTTAGTCTTAAAACCTGATTGTGTAAAACCGAGGAGACATGACAATAAGTGGATTTATTGTGATCCCGATTAACCCCATCTGACCAAAGTCAGCACGAGCCTAACCACTGGATGTCTGAATGTACATGGTTCTTGTGACATGCATGGAACAGAATAACAGCCAATCAAGCAGCCAGTTGAAACTTATACTGTTGCTGAAAATCAGAAATGGGGGCAATCACTGATGTTACTGCTAATGTTAGCACATAATGATAAAGCTCGGAAGTTGTTGTGGCCGAGTGGTTAAGGTGATGGACTTTAAATCCATTGGGGTCTCCCCGCGTAGGTTCGAATCCTACCGACAGCGCATTTATTTTCTGGAATTTAGCTCTCTTTCTTCTCTTGGGTTCAGTTTCGTCAGAAAAATGGTGATGTCGGCAAGGTGTGACTGGTTACTCAGCGAATTGGGTCTTCTGATCAAATTAAAGTCTGGATTCAAAGCCCACTGTTGAAGGTGTGTCTGCCGAGTTCCTTTCTCGGAACTTACGATCGCTGCTAAAGGTTTGAGACCCTCTGTAGGCTGTAGGAGATGCTGTTTCTTTCTGCGGTGCCAACTGCTCCATTCAACAAGCACTAGCGTTAATATTAAACATGCATGTGTAAGGTTGTCGTGGCCGAGTGGTTAAGGCGATGGACTAGAAATTCATTGGGTTCTCCCCTCGTAGGTTCGAATCCTGCCGACAACGACCCCATTTTCTGTAAATCAGCTCTGTGTTGTTGATTGAGGAGAACTTTTTGAGCAATGCTGTCGTCAAGGTGTCACTGATGCTGTAGCTACCTGAGCAAATTTGGACCAAGTACAGCCATGGCTACAAGGCACGCTCTTGAAAACTCCTGTTGAAGGAATCAGGGTTGACTTGGCTTCTAGGATTTTAATTAGGGACCAGTCTGTTGAAATGAGACCAGCTGTTGGCCGTTGTTCAAGAGCGAGTTGTTTACATGGGGAAACAGGTTATTAAGAGTCAGCATGGCCAAGTGTTCTAATGAGCTACACAAAGTGGACTTCCTTCCACTGTGTATGAAGACTTTTGGTTTCCCAAGGAAGTTATGGGTTTGAGTAAAAGTCTTGTCAATATCTTTTCAACATGAGTCTGAACTCAGAAGTAGATACTTAAGTGACCAGACTATTGCGTTTTAGTTTCACAAGGATTACAGATTGTTACAATCCAGCATAGCCGATTACTCTCGGGCACTTGACAAAGGATGACTCCTCCAGCAAATTGGTTTCTGCCTCCAAATGAAGGAATGTATTCAAAATGCACTGCTAAAAATTGTTGCTGGGACGAGACTGGTTTCAGTTTTGTTTCCTTTGATTTCAATGTTGATGTATGTCAGGATGGCCGAGTGGTCTAAGGCGCCAGACTTAAGAGATGCATCTTTCCTTAGTGATTTGGGCTTTCTGGTCTCCGAAGGGAGGCGTGGGTTCAAATCCCACTCCTGACACCCTCTAGTGATTTTTGATTCGGCTCTTGACACTTGTCCGACAGACTTCACTGCAGGTTTTGCATTTATCTTTGAATTGTGCGCTCATGATGTTGCAACCATCAAAATTGGCTGTTTAGTCTTAAAACCTGATTGTGTAAAACCGAGGAGACATGACAATAAGTGGATTTATTGTGATCCCGATTAACCCCATCTGACCAAAGTCAGCACGAGCCTTACCACTGGATGTCTGAATGTACATGGTTCTTGTGACATGCATGGAACAGAATAACAGCCAATCAAGCAGCCAGTTGAAACTTATACTGTTGCTGAAAATCAGAAATGGGGGCAATCACTGATGTTCCTGCTAATGTCAGCACATAATGATAAAGCTCTGAAGTTGTTGTGGCCGAGTGGTTAAGGCGATGGACTTGAAATCCATTGGGGTCTCCCTGCGTAGGTTCGAATCCTGCCGACAACGCAATTATATTCTGGAATTTAGCTCTCTTTCTTCTCTTGGGTTCAGTTTCGTCAGAAAAATGGTGATGTCGGCAAGGTGTGACTGGTTACTCAGCGAATTGGGTCTTCTGATCAAATTAAAGTCTGGATTCAAAGCCCACTGTTGAAGGTGTGTCTGCCGAGTTCCTTTCTCGGAACTTACGATCGCTGCTAAAGGTTTGAGACACGCTATTTGGACCAAGTACAGCCATGGCTACAAGGCACGCTCTTGAAAACTCCTGTTGAAGGAATCAGGGTTGACTTGGCTTCTAGGATTTTAATTAGGGACCAGTCTGTTGAAATGAGACCAGCTGTTGGCCGTTGTTCAAGTGCGAGTGGTTTACATGGGGAAACAGGTTATTAAGAGTCAGCATGGCCAAGTGTTCTAATGAGCTACACAAAGTGGACTTCCTTCCACTGTGTATGAAGACTTTTGGTTTCCCAAGGAAGGTATGGGTTTGAGTAAAAGTCTTGTCAATATCTTTTCAACATGAGTCTGAACTCAGCAGTAGATACTTAAGTGACCAGACTATTGCGTTTTAGTTTCACAAGGATTACAGATTGTTACAATCCAGCATAGTCGATTACTCTCGGGCACTTGACAAAAGATGACTCCTACAGCAAATTGGGCTTTCTGCCTCCAAATGAAGGAATGTATTCAAAATGCACTGCTAAAAATTGCTGGGACGAGACTGGTTTCGGTTTTGTTTCCTTTGATTTCAATGTTGCTGTATGTCAGGATGGCCGAGTGGTCTAAGGCGCCAGACTCAAGAGATGCATCTTTCCTTAGTGATTTGGGCTTTCTGGTCTCTGAAGAGAGGCGTGGGTTCAAATCCCACTCCTGACACACTCTAATGATTTTTGATTCGGCTCTTGACACTTGTCCGACAGACTTCACTGCAGGTTTTGCATTTATCTTTGAATTGTGCGCTCATGATGTTGCAACCATCAAAATTGGCTGTTTAGTCTTAAAACCTGATTGTGTAAAACCGAGGAGACATGACAATAAGTGGATTTATTGTGATCCCGATTAACCCCATCTGACCAAAGTCAGCACGAGCCTAACCACTGGATGTCTGAATGTACATGGTTCTTGTGACATGCATGGAACAGAATAACAGCCAATCAAGCAGCCAGTTGAAACTTATACTGTTGCTGAAAATCAGAAATGGGGGCAATCACTGATGTTACTGTTAATGTTAGCACATAATGATAAAGCTCGGAAGTTGTTGTGGACGAGTGGTTAAGGTGATGGACTTGAAATCCATTGGGGTCTCCCCGCGTAGGTTCGAATCCTACCGACAGCGCAATTATTTTCTGGAATTTAGCTCTCTTAATTCTCTTGGGTTCAGTTTCGTCAGAAAAATGGTGATGTCGGCAAGGTGTGACTGGTTACTCAGCGAATTGGGTCTTCTGATCAAATTAAAGTCTGGATTCAAAGCCCACTGTTGAAGGTGTGTCTGCCGAGTTCCTTTCTCTGAACTTACGATCGCTGCTAAAGGTTTGAGACCCTCTGTAGGCTGTAGGAGATGCTGTTTCTTTCTGCGGTGCCAACTGCTCCATTCAACAAGCACTAGCGTTAATATTAAACATGCATGTGTAAGGTTGTCGTGGCCGAGTGGTTAAGGAGATGGACTAGAAATCCATTGGGTTCTCACCTCGTAGGTTCGAATCCTGCCGACAACGACCCCATTTTCTGTAAATCAGCTCTGTGTTGTTGATTGAGGAGAACTTTTTGAGCAATGCTGTCGTCAAGGTGTCACTGATGCCGTAGCTACCTGAGCAAATTTGGACCAAGTACAGCCATGGCTACAAGGCACGCTCTTGAAAACTCCTGTTGAAGGAATCAGGGTTGACTTGGCTTCTAGGATTTTAATTAGGGACCAGTCTGTTGAAATGAGACCAGCTGTTGGCCGTTGTTCAAGAGCGAGTTGTTTACATGGGGAAACAGGTTCTTAAGAGTCAGCATGGCCAAGTGTTCTAATGAGCTACACAAAGTGGACTTCCTTCCACTGTGTATGAAGACTTTTGGTTTCCCAAGGAAGTTATGGGTTTGAGTAAAAGTCTTGTCAATATCTTTTCAACATGAGTCTGAACTCAGAAGTAGATACTTAAGTGACCAGACTATTGCGTTTTAGTTTCACAAGGATTACAGATTGTTACAATCCAGCATAGCCGATTACTCTCGGGCACTTGACAAAGGATGACTCCTCCAGCAAATTGGTTTCTGCCTCCAAATGAAGGAATGTATTCAAAATGCACTGCTAAAAATTGCTTTGCTGGGACGAGACTGGTTTCAGTTTTGTTTCCTTTGATTTCAATGTTGATGTATGTCAGGATGGCAGAGTGGTCTAAGGCGCCAGACTCAAGAGATGCATCTTTCCTTAGTGATTTGGGCTTTCTGGTCTCCGAAGGGAGGCGTGGGTTCAAATCCCACTCCTGACACCCTCTAGTGATTTTTGATTCGGCTCTTGACACTTGTCCGACAGACTTCACTGCAGGTTTTGCATTTATCTTTGAATTGTGCGCTCATGATGTTGCAACCATCAAAATTGGCTGTTTAGTCTTAAAACCTGATTGTGTAAAACCGAGGAGACATGACAATAAGTGGATTTATTGTGATCCCGATTAACCCCATCTGACCAAAGTCAGCACGAGCCTTACCACTGGATGTCTGAATGTACATGGTTATTGTGACATGCATGGAACAGAATAACAGCCAATCAAGCAGCCAGTTGAAACTTATACTGTTGCTGAAAATCAGAAATGGGGGCAATCACTGATGTTACTGCTAATGTCAGCACATAATGATAAAGCTCGGAAGTTGTTGTGGCCGAGTGGCTAAGGCGATGGACTTGAAATCCATTGGGGTCTCCCTGCGTAGGTTCGAATCCTGCCGACAACGCAATTATTTTCTGGAATTTAGCTCTCTTTCTTCTCTTGGGTTCAGTTTCGTCAGAAAAATGGTGATGTCGGCAAGGTGTGACTGGTTACTCAGCGAATTGGGTCTTCTGATCAAATTAAAGTCTGGATTCAAAGCCCACTGTTGAAGGTGTGTCTGCCGAGTTCCTTTCTCGGAACTTACGATCGCTGCTAAAGGTTTGAAACACGCTATTTGGACCAAGTACAGCCATGGCTACAAGGCACGCTCTTGAAAACTCCTGTTGAAGGAATCAGGGTTGACTTGGCTTCTAGGATTTTAATTAGGGACCAGTCTGTTGAAATGAGACCAGCTGTTGGCCGTTGTTCAAGAGCGAGTGGTTTACATGGGGAAACAGGTTCTTAAGAGTCAGCATGGCCAAGTGTTCTAATGAGCTACACAAAGTGGACTTCCTTCCACTGTGTATGAAAACTTTTGGTTTCCCAAGGAAGGTATGGGTTTGAGTAAAAGTCTTGTCAATATCTTTTCAACATGAGTCTGAACTCAGCAGTAGATACTTAAGTGACCAGACTATTGCGTTTTAGTTTCACAAGGATTACAGATTGTTACAATCCAGCATAGCCGATTACTCTCGGGCACTTGACAAAAGATGACTCCTACAGCAAATTGGGCTTTCTGCCTCCAAATGAAGGAATGTATTCAAAATGCACTGCTAAAAATTGCTGGGACGAGACTGGTTTCGGTTTTGTTTCCTTTGATTTCATTGTTGCTGTATGTCAGGATGGCCGAGTGGTCTAAGGCGCCAGACTCAAGAGATGCATCTTTCCTTAGTGATTTGGGCTTTCTGGTGTCCGAAGGGAGGCGTGGGTTCAAATCCCACTCCTGACACCCTCTAATGATTTTTGATTCGGCTCTTGACACTTGTCCGACAGACTTCACTGCAGGTTTTGCATTTATCTTTGAATTGTGCGCTCATGATGTTGCAACCATCAAAATTGGCAGTTTAGTCTTAAAACCTGATTGTGTAAAACCGAGGAGACATGACAATAAGTGGATTTATTGTGATCCCGATTAACCCCATCTGACCAAAGTCAGCACGAGCCTAACCACTGGATGTCTGAATGTACATGGTTCTTGTGACATGCATGGAACAGAATAACAGCCAATCAAGCAGCCAGTTGAAACTTATACTGTTGCTGAAAATCAGAAATGGGGGCAATCACTGATGTTACTGCTAATGTTAGCACATAATGATAAAGCTCGCAAGTTGTTGTGGCCGAGTGGTTAAGGCGATGGACTTGAAATCCATTGGGGTCTCCCTGCGTAGGTTCGAATCCTGCCGACAACGCAATTATTTTCTGGAATTTAGCTCTCTTTCTTCTCTTGGGTTCAGTTTCGTCAGAAAAATGGTGATGTCGGCAAGGTGTGACTGGTTACTCAGCGAATTGGGTCTTCTGATCAAATTAAAGTCTGGATTCAAAGCCCACTGTTGAAGGTGTGTCTGCCGAGTTCCTTTCTCGGAACTTACGATCGCTGCTAAAGGTTTGAAACACGCTATTTGGACCAAGTACAGCCATGGCTACAAGGCACGCTCTTGAAAACTCCTGTTGAAGGAATCAGGGTTGACTTGGCATCTAGGATTTTAATTAGGGACCAGTCTGTTGAAATGAGACCAGCTGTTGGCCGTTGTTCAAGAGCGAGTGGTTTACATGGGGAAACAGGTTCTTAAGAGTCAGCATGGCCAAGTGTTCTAATGAGCTACACAAAGTGGACTTCCTTCCACTGTGTATGAAGACTTTTGGTTTCCCAAGGAAGGTATGGGTTTGAGTAAAAGTCTTGTCAATATCTTTTCAACATGAGTCTGAACTCAGCAGTAGATACTTAAGTGACCAGACTATTGCGTTTTAGTTTCACAAGGATTACAGATTGTTACAATCCAGCATAGCCGATTACTCTCGGGCACTTGACAAAAGATGACTCCTACAGCAAATTGGGCTTTCTGCCTTCAAATGAAGGAATGTATTCAAAATACACTGCTAAAAATTGCTGGGACGAGACTGGTTTCGGTTTTGTTTCCTTTGATTTCAATGTTGCTGTATGTCAGGATGGCCGAGTGGTCTAAGGCGCCAGACTCAAGAGATGCATCTTTCCTTAGTGATTTGGGCTTTCTGGTCTCCGAAGAGAGGCGTGGGTTCAAATCCCACTCCTGACACACTCTAATGATTTTTGATTCGGCTCTTGACACTTGTCCGACAGACTTCACTGCAGGTTTTGCATTTATCTTTGAATTGTGCGCTCATGATGTTGCAACCATCAAAATTGGCTGTTTAGTCTTAAAACCTGATTGTGTAAAACCGAGGAGACATGACAATAAGTGGATTTATTGTGATCCCGATTAACCCCATCTGACCAAAGTCAGCACGAGCCTAACCACTGGATGTCTGAATGTACATGGTTCTTGTGACATGCATGGAACAGAATAACAGCCAATCAAGCAGCCAGTTGAAACTTATACTGTTGCTGAAAATCAGAAATGGGGGCAATCACTGATGTTACTGCTAATGTTAGCACATAATGATAAAGCTCGGAAGTTGTTGTGGCCGAGTGGTTAAGGTGATGGACTTGAAATCCATTGGGGTCTCCCCGCGTAGGTTCGAATCCTGCCGACAACGACCCCATTTTCTGTAAATCAGCTCTGTGTTGTTGATTGAGGAGAACTTTTTGAGCAATGCTGTCGTCAAGGTGTCACTGATGCCGTAGCTACCTGAGCAAATTTGGACCAAGTACAGCCATGGCTACAAGGCACGCTCTTGAAAACTCCTGTTGAAGGAATCAGGGTTGACTTGGCTTCTAGGATTTTAATTAGGGACCAGTCTGTTGAAATGAGACCAGCTGTTGGCCGTTGTTCAAGAGCGAGTTGTTTACATGGGGAAACAGGTTCTTAAGAGTCAGCATGGCCAAGTGTTCTAATGAGCTACACAAAGTGGACTTCCTTCCACTGTGTATGAAGACTTTTGGTTTCCCAAGGAAGTTATGGGTTTGAGTAAAAGTCTTGTCAATATCTTTTCAACATGAGTCTGAACTCAGAAGTAGATACTTAAGTGACCAGACTATTGCGTTTTAGTTTCACAAGGATTACAGATTGTTACAATCCAGCATAGCCGATTACTCTCGGGCACTTGACAAAGGATGACTCCTCCAGCAAATTGGTTTCTGCCTCCAAATGAAGGAATGTATTCAAAATGCACTGCTAAAAATTGCTTTGCTGGGACGAGACTGGTTTCAGTTTTGTTTCCTTTGATTTCAATGTTGATGTATGTCAGGATGGCAGAGTGGTCTAAGGCGCCAGACTCAAGAGATGCATCTTTCCTTAGTGATTTGGGCTTTCTGGTCTCCGAAGGGAGGCGTGGGTTCAAATCCCACTCCTGACACCCTCTAGTGATTTTTGATTCGGCTCTTGACACTTGTCCGACAGACTTCACTGCAGGTTTTGCATTTATCTTTGAATTGTGCGCTCATGATGTTGCAACCATCAAAATTGGCTGTTTAGTCTTAAAACCTGATTGTGTAAAACCGAGGAGACATGACAATAAGTGGATTTATTGTGATCCCGATTAACCCCATCTGACCAAAGTCAGCACGAGCCTTACCACTGGATGTCTGAATGTACATGGTTATTGTGACATGCATGGAACAGAATAACAGCCAATCAAGCAGCCAGTTGAAACTTATACTGTTGCTGAAAATCAGAAATGGGGGCAATCACTGATGTTACTGCTAATGTCAGCACATAATGATAAAGCTCGGAAGTTGTTGTGGCCGAGTGGCTAAGGCGATGGACTTGACATCCATTGGGGTCTCCCTGCGTAGGTTCGAATCCTGCCGATAACGCAATTATTTTCTGGAATTTAGCTCTCTTTCTTCTCTTGGGTTCAGTTTCGTCAGAAAAATGGTGATGTCGGCAAGGTGTGACTGGTTACTCAGCGAATTGGGTCTTCTGATCAAATTAAAGTCTGGATTCAAAGCCCACTGTTGAAGGTGTGTCTGCCGAGTTCCTTTCTCGGAACTTACGATCGCTGCTAAAGGTTTGAAACACGCTATTTGGACCAAGTACAGCCATGGCTACAAGGCACGCTCTTGAAAACTCCTGTTGAAGGAATCAGGGTTGACTTGGCTTCTAGGATTTTAATTAGGGACCAGTCTGTTGAAATGAGACCAGCTGTTGGCCGTTGTTCAAGAGCGAGTGGTTTACATGGGGAAACAGGTTCTTAAGAGTCAGCATGGCCAAGTGTTCTAATGAGCTACACAAAGTGGACTTCCTTCCACTGTGTATGAAAACTTTTGGTTTCCCAAGGAAGGTATGGGTTTGAGTAAAAGTCTTGTCAATATCTTTTCAACATGAGTCTGAACTCAGCAGTAGATACTTAAGTGACCAGACTATTGCGTTTTAGTTTCACAAGGATTACAGATTGTTACAATCCAGCATAGCCGATTACTCTCGGGCACTTGACAAAAGATGACTCCTACAGCAAATTGGGCTTTCTGCCTCCAAATGAAGGAATGTATTCAAAATGCACTGCTAAAAATTGCTGGGACGAGACTGGTTTCGGTTTTGTTTCCTTTGATTTCAATGTTGCTGTATGTCAGGATGGCCGAGTGGTCTAAGGCGCCAGACTCAAGAGATGCATCTTTCCTTAGTGATTTGGGCTTTCTGGTCTCCGAAGGGAGGCGTGGGTTCAAATCCCACTCCTGACACCCTCTAATGATTTTTGATTCGGCTCTTGACACTTGTCCGACAGACTTCACTGCAGGTTTTGCATTTATCTTTGAATTGTGCGCTCATGATGTTGCAACCATCAAAATTGGCTGTTTAGTCTTAAAACCTGATTGTGTAAAACCGAGGAGACATGACAATAAGTGGATTTATTGTGATCCCGATTAACCCCATCTGACCAAAGTCAGCACGAGCCTAACCACTGGATGTCTGAATGTACATGGTTCTTGTGACATGCATGGAACAGAATAACAGCCAATCAAGCAGCCAGTTGAAACTTATACTGTTGCTGAAAATCAGAAATGGGGGCAATCACTGATGTTACTGCTAATGTTAGCACATAATGATAAAGCTCGCAAGTTGTTGTGGCCGAGTGGTTAAGGCGATGGACTTGAAATCCATTGGGGTCTCCCTGCGTAGGTTCGAATCCTGCCGACAACGCAATTATTTTCTGGAATTTAGCTCTCTTTCTTCTCTTGGGTTCAGTTTCGTCAGAAAAATGGTGATGTCGGCAAGGTGTGACTGGTTACTCAGCGAATTGGGTCTTCTGATCAAATTAAAGTCTGGATTCAAAGCCCACTGTTGAAGGTGTGTCTGCCGAGTTCCTTTCTCGGAACTTACGATCGCTGCTAAAGGTTTGAAACACGCTATTTGGACCAAGTACAGCCATGGCTACAAGGCACGCTCTTGAAAACTCCTGTTGAAGGAATCAGGGTTGACTTGGCATCTAGGATTTTAATTAGGGACCAGTCTGTTGAAATGAGACCAGCTGTTGGCCGTTGTTCAAGAGCGAGTGGTTTACATGGGGAAACAGGTTCTTAAGAGTCAGCATGGCCAAGTGTTCTAATGAGCTACACAAAGTGGACTTCCTTCCACTGTGTATGAAGACTTTTGGTTTCCCAAGGAAGGTATGGGTTTGAGTAAAAGTCTTGTCAATATCTTTTCAACATGAGTCTGAACTCAGCAGTAGATACTTAAGTGACCAGACTATTGCGTTTTAGTTTCACAAGGATTACAGATTGTTACAATCCAGCATAGCCGATTACTCTCGGGCACTTGACAAAAGATGACTCCTACAGCAAATTGGGCTTTCTGCCTCCAAATGAAGGAATGTATTCAAAATACACTGCTAAAAATTGCTGGGACGAGACTGGTTTCGGTTTTGTTTCCTTTGATTTCAATGTTGCTGTATGTCAGGATGGCCGAGTGGTCTAAGGCGCCAGACTCAAGAGATGCATCTTTCCTTAGTGATTTGGGCTTTCTGGTCTCCGAAGAGAGGCGTGGGTTCAAATCCCACTCCTGACACACTCTAATGATTTTTGATTCGGCTCTTGACACTTGTCCGACAGACTTCACTGCAGGTTTTGCATTTATCTTTGAATTGTGCGCTCATGATGTTGCAACCATCAAAATTGGCTGTTTAGTCTTAAAACCTGATTGTGTAAAACCGAGGAGACATGACAATAAGTGGATTTATTGTGATCCCGATTAACCCCATCTGACCAAAGTCAGCACGAGCCTAACCACTGGATGTCTGAATGTACATGGTTCTTGTGACATGCATGGAACAGAATAACAGCCAATCAAGCAGCCAGTTGAAACTTATACTGTTGCTGAAAATCAGAAATGGGGGCAATCACTGATGTTACTGCTAATGTTAGCACATAATGATAAAGCTCGGAAGTTGTTGTGGCCGAGTGGTTAAGGTGATGGACTTGAAATCCATTGGGGTCTCCCCGCGTAGGTTCGAATCCTACCGACAGCGCATTTATTTTCTGGAATTTAGCTCTCTTTCTTCTCTTGGGTTCAGTTTCGTCAGAAAAATGGTGATGTCGGCAAGGTGTGACTGGTTACTCAGCGAATTGGGTCTTCTGATCAAATTAAAGTCTGGATTCAAAGCCCACTGTTGAAGGTGTGTCTGCCGAGTTCCTTTCTCGGAACTTACGATCGCTGCTAAAGGTTTGAGACCCTCTGTAGGCTGTAGGAGATGCTGTTTCTTTCTGCGGTGCCAACTGCTCCATTCAACAAGCACTAGCGTTAATATTAAACATGCATGTGTAAGGTTGTCGTGGCCGAGTGGTTAAGGCGATGGAATAGAAATCCATTGGGTTCTCACCTCGTAGGTTCGAATCCTGCCGACAACGACACCATTTTCTGTAAATCAGCTCTGTGTTGTTGATTGAGGAGAACTTTTTGAGCAATGCTGTCGTCAAGGTGTCACTGATGCCGTAGCTACCTGAGCAAATTTGGACCAAGTACAGCCATGGCTACAAGGCACGCTCTTGAAAACTCCTGTTGAAGGAATCAGGGTTGACTTGGCTTCTAGGATTTTAATTAGGGACCAGTCTGTTGAAATGAGACCAGCTGTTGGCCGTTGTTCAAGAGCGAGTTGTTTACATGGGGAAACAGGTTCTTAAGAGTCAGCATGGCCAAGTGTTCTAATGAGCTACACAAAGTGGACTTCCTTCCACTGTGTATGAAGACTTTTGGTTTCCCAAGGAAGTTATGGGTTTGAGTAAAAGTCTTGTCAATATCTTTTCAACATGAGTCTGAACTCAGAAGTAGATACTTAAGTGACCAGACTATTGCAATTTAGTTTCACAAGGATTACAGATTGTTACAATCCAGCATAGCCGATTACTCTCGGGCACTTGACAAAGGATGACTCCTCCAGCAAATTGGTTTCTGCCTCCAAATGAAGGAATGTATTCAAAATGCACTGCTAAAAATTGCTTTGCTGGGACGAGACTGGTTTCAGTTTTGTTTCCTTTGATTTCAATGTTGATGTATGTCAGGATGGCCGAGTGGTCTAAGGCGCCAGACTCAAGAGATGCATCTTTCCTTAGTGATTTGGGCTTTCTGGTCTCCGAAGGGAGGCTTGGGTTCAAATCCCACTCCTGACACCCTCTAGTGATTTTTGATTCGGCTCTTGACACTTGTCCGACAGACTTCACTGCAGGTTTTGCATTTATCTTTGAATTGTGCGCTCATGATGTTGCAACCATCAAAATTGGCTGTTTAGTCTTAAAACCTGATTGTGTAAAACCGAGGAGACATGACAATAAGTGGATTTATTGTGATCCCGATTAACCCCATCTGACCAAAGTCAGCACGAGCCTTACCACTGGATGTCTGAATGTACATGGTTCTTGTGACATGCATGGAACAGAATAACAGCCAATCAAGCAGCCAGTTGAAACTTATACTGTTGCTGAAAATCAGAAATGGGGGCAATCACTGATGTTACTGCTAATGTCAGCACATAATGATAAAGCTCGTAAGTTGTTGTGGCCGAGTGGTTAAGGCGATGGACTTGAAATCCATTGGGGTCTCCCTGCGTAGGTTCGAATCCTGCCGACAACGCAATTATTTTCTGGAATTTAGCTCTCTTTCTTCTCTTGGGTTCAGTTTCGTCAGAAAAATGGTGATGTCGGCAAGGTGTGACTGGTTACTCAGCGAATTGGGTCTTCTGATCAAATTAAAGTCTGGATTCAAAGCCCACTGTTGAAGGTGTGTCTGCCGAGTTCCTTTCTCGGAACTTACGATCGCTGCTAAAGCTTTGAGACACGCTATTTGGACCAAGTACAGCCATGGCTACAAGGCACGCTCTTGAAAACTCCTGTTGAAGGAATCAGGGTTGACTTGGCTTCTAGGATTTTAATTAGGGACCAGTCTGTTGAAATGAGACCAGCTGTTGGCCGTTGTTCAAGTGCGAGTGGTTTACATGGGGAAACAGGTTCTTAAGAGTCAGCATGGCCAAGTGTTCTAATGAGCTACACAAAGTGGACTTCCTTCCACTGTGTATGAAGACTTTTGGTTTCCCAAGGAAGGTATGGGTTTGAGTAAAAGTCTTGTCAATATCTTTTCAACATGAGTCTGAACTCAGCAGTAGATACTTAAGTGACCAGACTATTGCGTTTTAGTTTCACAAGGATTACAGATTGTTTCAATCCAGCATAGCCGATTACTCTCGGGCACTTGACAAAAGATGACTCCTACAGCAAATTGGGCTTTCTGCCTCCAAATGAAGGAATGTATTCAAAATGCACTGCTAAAAATTGCTGGGACGAGACTGGTTTCGGTTTTGTTTCCTTTGATTTCACGTTGCTGTATGTCAGGATGGCCGAGTGGTCTAAGGCGCCAGACTCAAGAGATGCATCTTTCCTTAGTGATTTGGGCTTTCTGGTCTCCGAAGGGAGGCGTGGGTTCAAATCCCACTCCTGACACCCTCTAATGATTTTTGATTCGGCTCTTGACACTTGTCCAACAGACTTCACTGCAGGTTTTGCATTTATCTTTGAATTGTGCGCTCATGATGTTGCAACCATCAAAATTGGCTGTTTAGTCTTAAAACCTGATTGTGTAAAACCGAGGAGACATGACAATAAGTGGATTTATTGTGATCCCGATTAACCCCATCTGACCAAAGTCAGCACGAGCCTAACCACTGGATGTCTGAATGTACATGGTTCTTGTGACATGCATGGAACAGAATAACAGCCAATCAAGCAGCCAGTTGAAACTTATACTGTTGCTGAAAATCAGAAATGGGGGCAATCACTGATGTTACTGCTAATGTTAGCACATAATGATAAAGCTCGGAAGTTGTTGTGGCCGAGTGGTTAAGGTGATGGACTTGAAATCCATTGGGGTCTCCCCGCGTAGGTTCGAATCCTACCGACAGCGCAATTATTTTCTGGAATTTAGCTCTCTTTCTTCTCTTGGGTTCAGTTTCGTCAGAAAAATGGTGATGTCGGCAAGGTGTGACTGGTTACTCAGCGAATTGGGTCTTCTGATCAAATTAAAGTCTGGATTCAAAGCCCACTGTTGAAGGTGTGTCTGCCGAGTTCCTTTCTCGGAACTTACGATCGCTGCTAAAGGTTTGAGACCCTCTGTAGGCTGTAGGAGATGCTGTTTCTTTCTGCGGTGCCAACTGCTCCATTCAACAAGCACTAGCGTTAATATTAAACATGCATGTGTAAGGTTGTCGTGGCCGAGTGGTTAAGGCGATGGACTAGAAATCCATTGGGTTCTCCCGTCGTAGGTTCGAATCCTGCCGACAACGACCCCATTTTCTGTAAATCAGCTCTGTGTTGTTGATTGAGGAGAACATTTTGAGCAATGCTGTCGTCAAGGTGTCACTGATGCCGTAGCTACCTGAGCAAATTTGGACCAAGTACAGCCATGGCTACAAGGCACGCTCTTGAAAACTCCTGTTGAAGGAATCAGGGTTGACTTGGCTTCTAGGATTTTAATTAGGGACAAGTCTGTTGAAATGAGACCAGCTGTTGGCCGTTGTTCAAGAGCGAGTTGTTTACATGGGGAAACAGGTTCTTAAGAGTCAGCATGGCCAAGTGTTCTAATGAGCTACACAAAGTGGACTTCCTTCCACTGTGTATGAAGACTTTTGGTTTCCCAAGGAAGTTATGGGTTTGAGTAAAAGTCTTGTCAATATCTTTTCAACATGAGTCTGAACTCAGAAGTAGATACTTAAGTGACCAGACTATTGCGTTTTAGTTTCACAAGGATTACAGATTGTTACAATCCAGCATAGCCGATTACTCTCGGGCACTTGACAAAGGATGACTCCTCCAGCAAATTGGTTTCTGCCTCCAAATGAAGGAATGTATTCAAAATGCACTGCGAAAAATTGCTTTACTGGGACGAGACTGGTTTCAGTTTTGTTTCCTTTGATTTCAATGTTGCTGTATGTCAGGATGGCCGAGTGGTCTAAGGCGCCAGACTCAAGAGATGCATCTTTCCTTAGTGATTTGGGCTTTCTGGTCTCAGAATGGAGGCGTGGGTTCAAATCCCACTCCTGACACCCTCTATTGATTTTTGATTCGGCTCTTGACACTTGTCCGACAGACTTCACTGCAGGTTTTGCATTTATCTTTGAATTGTGCGCTCATGATGTTGCAACCATCAAAATTGGCTGTTTAGTCTTAAAACCTGATTGTGTAAAACCGAGGAGACATGACAATAAGTGGATTTATTGTGATCCCGATTAACCCCATCTGACCAAAGTCAGCACGAGCCTTACCACTGGATGTCTGAATGTACATGGTTCTTGTGACATGCATGGAACAGAATAACAGCCAATCAAGCAGCCAGTTGAAACTTATACTGTTGCTGAAAATCAGAAATGGGGGCAATCACTGATGTTACTGCTAATGTCAGCACATAATGATAAAGCTCGGAAGTTGTTGTGGCCGAGTGGTTAAGGCGATGGACTTGAAATCCATTGGGGTCTCCCTGCGTAGGTTCGAATCCTGCCGACAACGCAATTATTTTCTGGAATTTAGCTCTCTTTCTTCTCTTGGGTTCAGTTTCGTCAGAAAAATGGTGATGTCGGCAAGGTGTGACTGGTTACTCAGCGAATTGGGTCTTCTGATCAAATTAAAGTCTGGATTCAAAGCCCACTGTTGAAGGTGTGTCTGCCGAGTTCCTTTCTCGGAACTTACGATCGCTGCTAAAGGTTTGAGACACGCTATTTGGACCAAGTACAGCCATGGCTACAAGGCACGCTCTTGAAAACTCCTGTTGAAGGAATCAGGGTTGACTTGGCTTCTAGGATTTTAATTAGGGACCAGTCTGTTGAAATGAGACCAGCTGTTGGCCGTTGTTCAAGTGCGAGTGGTTTACATGGGGAAACAGGTTCTTAAGAGTCAGCATGGCCAAGTGTTCTAATGAGCTACACAAAGTGGACTTCCTTCCACTGTGTATGAAGACTTTTGGTTTCCCAAGGAAGTTATGGGTTTGAGTAAAAGTCTTGTCAATATCTTTTCAACATGAGTCTGAACTCAGAAGTAGATACTTAAGTGACCAGACTATTGCGTTTTAGTTTCACAAGGATTACAGATTGTTACAATCCAGCATAGCCGATTACTCTCGGGCACTTGACAAAGGATGACTCCTCCAGCAAATTGGTTTCTGCCTCCAAATGAAGGAATGTATTCAAAATGCACTGCTAAAAATTGCTGGGACGAGACTGGTTTCAGTTTTGTTTCCTTTGATTTCAATGTTGATGTATGTCAGGATGGCCGAGTGGTCTAAGGCGCCAGACTTAAGAGATGCATCTTTCCTTAGTGATTTGGGCTTTCTGGTCTCCGAAGGGAGGCGTGGGTTCAAATCCCACTCCTGACACCCTCTAGTGATTTTTGATTCGGCTCTTGACACTTGTCCGACAGACTTCACTGCAGGTTTTGCATTTATCTTTGAATTGTGCGCTCATGATGTTGCAACCATCAAAATTGGCTGTTCAGTCTTAAAACCTGATTGTGTAAAACCGAGGAGACATGACAATAAGTGGATTTATTGTGATCCCGATTAACCCCATCTGACCAAAGTCAGCACGAGCCTTACCACTGGATGTCTGAATGTACATGGTTCTTGTGCCATGCATGGAACAGAATAACAGCCAATCAAGCAGCCAGTTGAAACTTATACTGTTGCTGAAAATCAGAAATGGGGGCAATCACTGATGTTACTGCTAATGTCAGCACATAATGATAAAGCTCGGAGGTTGTTGTGGCCGAGTGGTTAAGGCGATGGACTTGAAATCCATTGGGGTCTCCCTGCGTAGGTTCGAATCCTGCCGACAACGCAATTATTTTCTGGAATTTAGCTCTCTTTCTTCTCTTGGGTTCAGTTTCGTCAGAAAAATGGTGATGTCGGCAAGGTGTGACTGGTTACTCAGCGAATTGGGTCTTCTGATCAAATTAAAGTCTGGATTCAAAGCCCACTGTTGAAGGTGTGTCTGCCGAGTTCCTTTCTCGGAACTTACGATCGCTGCTAAAGGTTTGAAACACGCTATTTGGACCAAGTACAGCCATGGCTACAAGGCACGCTCTTGAAAACTCCTGTTGAAGGAATCAGGGTTGACTTGGCTTCTAGGATTTTAATTAGGGACCAGTCTGTTGAAATGAGACCAGCTGTTGGCCGTTGTTCAAGAGCGAGTGGTTTACATGGGGAAACAGGTTCTTAAGAGTCAGCATGGCCAAGTGTTCTAATGAGCTACACAAAGTGGACTTCCTTCCACTGTGTATGAAGACTTTTGGTTTCCCAAGGAAGGTATGGGTTTGAGTAAAAGTCTTGTCAATATCTTTTCAACATGAGTCTGAACTCAGCAGTAGATACTTAAGTGACCAGACTATTGCGTTTTAGTTTCACAAGGATTACAGATTGTTACAATCCAGCATAGCCGATTACTCTCGGGCACTTGACAAAAGATGACTCCTACAGCAAATTGGGCTTTCTGCCTCCAAATGAAGGAATGTATTCAAAATACACTGCTAAAAATTGCTGGGACGAGACTGGTTTCGGTTTTGTTTCCTTTGATTTCAATGTTGATGTATGTCAGGATGGCCGAGTGGTCTAAGGCGCCAGACTCAAGAGATGCATCTTTCCTTAGTGATTTGGGCTTTCTGGTCTCCGAAGGGAGGCGTGGGTTCAAATCCCACTCCTGACACCCTCTAATGATTTTTGATTCGGCTCTTGACACTTGTCCGACAGACTTCACTGCAGGTTTTGCATTTATCTTTGAATTGTGCGCTCATGATGTTGCAACCATCAAAATTGGCTGTTTAGTCTTAAAACCTGATTGTGTAAAACCGAGGAGACATGACAATAAGTGGATTTATTGTGATCCCGATTAAACCCATCTGACCAAAGTCAGCACGAGCCTAACCACTGGATGTCTGAATGTACATGGTTCTTGTGACATGCATGGAACAGAATAAAAGCCAATCAAGCAGCCAGTTGAAACTTATACTGTTGCTGAAAATCAGAAATGGGGGCAATCACTGATGTTACTGCTAATGTTAGCACATAATGATAAAGCTCGGAAGTTGTTGTGGCCGAGTGGTTAAGGTGATGGACTTGAAATCCATTGGGGTCTCCCCGCGTAGGTTCGAATCCTACCGACAGCGCAATTATTTTCTGGAATTTAGCTCTCTTTCTTCTCTTGGGTTCAGTTTCGTCAGAAAAATGGTGATGTCGGCAAGGTGTGACTGGTTACTCAGCGAATTGGGTCTTCTGATCAAATTAAAGTCTGGATTCAAAGCCCACTGTTGAAGGTGTGTCTGCCGAGTTCCTTTCTCGGAACTTACGATCGCTGCTAAAGGTTTGAGACCCTCTGTAGGCTGTAGGAGATGCTGTTTCTTTCTGCGGTGCCAACTGCTCCATTCAACAAGCACTAGCGTTAATATTAAACATGCATGTGTAAGGTTGTCGTGGCCGAGTGGTTAAGGCGATGGACTAGAAATCCATTGGGTTCTCCCCTCGTAGGTTCGAATCCTGCCGACAACGACCCCATTTTCTGTAAATCAGCTCTGTGTTGTTGATTGAGGAGAACTTTTTGAGCAATGCTGTCGTCAAGGTGTCACTGATGCCGTAGCTACCTGAGCAAATTTGGACCAAGTACAGCCATGGCTACAAGGCACGCTCTTGAAAACTCCTGTTGAAGGAATCAGGGTTGACTTGGCTTCTAGGATTTTAATTAGGGACCAGTCTGTTGAAATGAGACCAGCTGTTGGCCGTTGTTCAAGAGCGAGTTGTTTACATGGGGAAACAGGTTATTAAGAGTCAGCATGGCCAAGTGTTCTAATGAGCTACACAAAGTGGACTTCCTTCCACTGTGTATGAAGACTTTTGGTTTCCCAAGGAAGTTATGGGTTTGAGTAAAAGTCTTGTCAATATCTTTTCAACATGAGTCTGAACTCAGAAGTAGATACTTAAGTGACCAGACTATTGCGTTTTAGTTTCACAAGGATTACAGATTGTTACAATCCAGCATAGCCGATTACTCTCGGGCACTTGACAAAGGATGACTCCTCCAGCAAATTGGTTTCTGCCTCCAAATGAAGGAATGTATTCAAAATGCACTGCTAAAAATTGCTGGGACGAGACTGGTTTCAGTTTTGTTTCCTTTGATTTCAATGTTGATGTATGTCAGGATGGCCGAGTGGTCTAAGGCGCCAGACTTAAGAGATGCATCTTTCCTTAGTGATTTGGGCTTTCTGGTCTCCGAAGGGAGGCGTGGGTTCAAATCCCACTCCTGACACCCTCTAGTGATTTTTGATTCGGCTCTTGACACTTGTCCGACAGACTTCACTGCAGGTTTTGCATTTATCTTTGAATTGTGCGCTCATGATGTTGCAACCATCAAAATTGGCTGTTCAGTCTTAAAACCTGATTGTGTAAAACCGAGGAGACATGTCAATAAGTGGATTTATTGTGATCCCGATTAACCCCATCTGACCAAAGTCAGCACGAGCCTTACCACTGGATGTCTGAATGTACATGGTTCTTGTGCCATGCATGGAACAGAATAACAGCCAATCAAGCAGCCAGTTGAAACTTATACTGTTGCTGAAAATCAGAAATGGGGGCAATCACTGATGTTACTGCTAATGTTAGCACATAATGATAAAGCTCGGAAGTTGTTGTGGCCGAGTGGTTAAGGTGATGGACTTGAAATCCATTGGGGTCTCCCCGCGTAGGTTCGAATCCTACCGACAGCGCAATTATTTTCTGGAATTTAGCTCTCTTTCTTCTCTTGGGTTCAGTTTCGTCAGAAAAATGGTGATGTCGGCAAGGTGTGACTGGTTACTCAGCGAATTGGGTCTTCTGATCAAATTAAAGTCTGGATTCAAAGCCCACTGTTGAAGGTGTGTCTGCCGAGTTCCTTTCTCGGAACTTACGATCGCTGCTAAAGGTTTGAGACCCTCTGTAGGCTGTAGGAGATGCTGTTTCTTTCTGCGGTGCCAACTGCTCCATTCAACAAGCACTAGCGTTAATATTAAACATGCATGTGTAAGGTTGTCGTGGCCGAGTGGTTAAGGCGATGGACTAGAAATCCATTGGGTTCTCCCGTCGTAGGTTCGAATCCTGCCGACAACGACCCCATTTTCTGTAAATCAGCTCTGTGTTGTTGATTGAGGAGAACATTTTGAGCAATGCTGTCGTCAAGGTGTCACTGATGCCGTAGCTACCTGAGCAAATTTGGACCAAGTACAGCCATGGCTACAAGGCACGCTCTTGAAAACTCCTGTTGAAGGAATCAGGGTTGACTTGGCTTCTAGGATTTTAATTAGGGACAAGTCTGTTGAAATGAGACCAGCTGTTGGCCGTTGTTCAAGAGCGAGTTGTTTACATGGGGAAACAGGTTCTTAAGAGTCAGCATGGCCAAGTGTTCTAATGAGCTACACAAAGTGGACTTCCTTCCACTGTGTATGAAGACTTTTGGTTTCCCAAGGAAGTTATGGGTTTGAGTAAAAGTCTTGTCAATATCTTTTCAACATGAGTCTGAACTCAGAAGTAGATACTTAAGTGACCAGACTATTGCGTTTTAGTTTCACAAGGATTACAGATTGTTACAATCCAGCATAGCCGATTACTCTCGGGCACTTGACAAAGGATGACTCCTCCAGCAAATTGGTTTCTGCCTCCAAATGAAGGAATGTATTCAAAATGCACTGCGAAAAATTGCTTTACTGGGACGAGACTGGTTTCAGTTTTGTTTCCTTTGATTTCAATGTTGCTGTATGTCAGGATGGCCGAGTGGTCTAAGGCGCCAGACTCAAGAGATGCATCTTTCATTAGTGATTTGGGCTTTCTGGTCTCAGAATGGAGGCGTGGGTTCAAATCCCACTCCTGACACCCTCTATTGATTTTTGATTCGGCTCTTGACACTTGTCCGACAGACTTCACTGCAGGTTTTGCATTTATCTTTGAATTGTGCGCTCATGATGTTGCAACCATCAAAATTGGCTGTTTAGTCTTAAAACCTGATTGTGTAAAACCGAGGAGACATGACAATAAGTGGATTTATTGTGATCCCGATTAACCCCATCTGACCAAAGTCAGCACGAGCCTTACCACTGGATGTCTGAATGTACATGGTTCTTGTGACATGCATGGAACAGAATAACAGCCAATCAAGCAGCCAGTTGAAACTTATACTGTTGCTGAAAATCAGAAATGGGGGCAATCACTGATGTTACTGCTAATGTCAGCACATAATGATAAAGCTCGGAAGTTGTTGTGGCCGAGTGGTTAAGGCGATGGACTTGAAATCCATTGGGGTCTCCCTGCGTAGGTTCGAATCCTGCAGACAACGCAATTATTTTCTGGAATTTAGCTCTCTTTCTTCTCTTGGGTTCAGTTTCGTCAGAAAAATGGTGATGTCGGCAAGGTGTGACTGGTTACTCAGCGAATTGGGTCTTCTGATCAAATTAAAGTCTGGATTCAAAGCCCACTGTTGAAGGTGTGTCTGCCGAGTTCCTTTCTCGGAACTTACGATCGCTGCTAAAGGTTTGAAACACGCTATTTGGACCAAGTACAGCCATGGCTACAAGGCACGCTCTTGAAAACTCCTGTTGAAGGAATCAGGGTTGACTTGGCTTCTAGGATTTTAATTAGGGACCAGTCTGTTGAAATGAGACCAGCTGTTGGCCGTTGTTCAAGAGCGAGTGGTTTACATGGGGAAACAGGTTCTTAAGAGTCAGCATGGCCAAGTGTTCTAATGAGCTACACAAAGTGGACTTCCTTCCACTGTGTATGAAAACTTTTGGTTTCCCAAGGAAGGTATGGGTTTGAGTAAAAGTCTTGTCAATATCTTTTCAACATGAGTCTGAACTCAGCAGTAGATACTTAAGTGACCAGACTATTGCGTTTTAGTTTCACAAGGATTACAGATTGTTACAATCCAGCATAGCCGATTACTCTCGGGCACTTGACAAAAGATGACTCCTACAGCAAATTGGGCTTTCTGCCTCCAAATGAAGGAATGTATTCAAAATGCACTGCTAAAAATTGCTGGGACGAGACTGGTTTCGGTTTTGTTTCCTTTGATTTCAATGTTGCTGTATGTCAGGATGGCCGAGTGGTCTAAGGCGCCAGACTCAAGAGATGCATCTTTCCTTAGTGATTTGGGCTTTCTGGTCTCCGAAGGGAGGCGTGGGTTCAAATCCCACTCCTGACACCCTCTAATGATTTTTGATTCGGCTCTTGACACTTGTCCGACAGACTTCACTGCAGGTTTTGCATTTATCTTTGAATTGTGCGCTCATGATGTTGCAACCATCAAAATTGGCTGTTTAGTCTTAAAACCTGATTGTGTAAAACCGAGGAGACATGACAATAAATGGATTTATTGTGATCCCGATTTGCCTCTTCTGACCAAAGTCAGCACGAGCCTTACCACTGGATGTCTGAATGTACATGGTTCTTGTGACATGCATGGAACAGAATGACAGCCAATCAAGCAGCCAGTTGAAACTTATACTGTTGCTGAAAATCAGAAATGGGGGCAATCATTGATGTTACTGCTAATGTTAGCACATAATGATAAATCTCTGAAGTTATTGTGGCCGAGTGGTTAAGGCGATGTACTTGAAATCCATTGGGGCCTCCCCGCGTAGGTTCGAATCCTGCAGACAACGCAGTTATTTTCTGGAATTTTGCTCTCATTCTTCTCTTGGGTTCAGTTTCGTCAGAAAAATGGTGATGTCGGCAAGGTGTGACTGGTTACTCAGCGAATTGGGTCTTCTGATCAAATTAAAGTCTGGATTCAAAGCCCACTGTTGAAGGTGTGTCTGCCGAGTTCCTTTCTCGGAACTTACGATCGCTGCTAAAGGTTTGAGACCCTCTGTAGGCTGTAGGAGATGCTGTTTTTTTCTGCGGTGCCAACTGCTCCATTCAACAAGCACTAGTGTTAATATTAAACATGCATGTGTAAGGTTGTCGTGGCCGAGTGGTTAAGGCGATGGACTAGAAATCCATTGGGGTCTCCCCGCGTAGGTTCGAATCCTGCCGACAACGCAATTATTTTCTGGAATTTAGCTCTCTTTCTTCTCTTGGGTTCAGTTTCGTCAGAAAAATGGTGATGTCGGCAAGGTGTGACTGGTTACTCAGCGAATTGGGTCTTCTGATCAAATTAAAGTCTGGATTCAAAGCCCACTGTTGAAGGTGTGTCTGCCGAGTTCCTTTCTCGGAACTTACGATAGCTGTTAAAGGCTTGAGTCTATCTGTAGGCTGTCGGAGATGCTGTTTCTTTCTGCGGTGCCGACTGCGCCATTAAACATGCACTAGTATTAATATTAAACATGCATGTGGAAGGTTGTCGTGGCCGAGTGGTTAAGGCGATGGACTAGAAATCCATTGGGGTCTCCCCTCGTAGGTTCGAATCCTGCCGACAACGGCTGTGTTTTCTGAAAATCCGCTCTGTGTTGTCGATTGAGGTAAACTTTTTGAGCATTGCTGTTGTCAAGGTGTCATTGATGCTGTAGCGACCTTAGCAAATTTGGACCAAGTGCAGCCATGGGTACAAGGCACGCTCTTGACAACTCCTGTTGAAGGCATCACGGTTGGCTTGGCTTCTAGGATTTTAATTAGGGACCAGTCTGTTGAAATGAGACCAGCTGTTGGCCGTTGTTCAATAGCGAGTTGTTTACATGGGGAAACAGGTTCTTAAGAGTCAGCATGGCCAAGTGTTCTAATGAGCTACACAAAGTGGACTTCCTTCCACTGTGTATGAAGACTTTTGGTTTTCCAAGGAAGGTATGGGTTTGAGTAAAAGTCTTGTCAATATCTTTTCAACATGAGTCTGAACTCAGCAGTAGATACTTAAGTGACCAGACTATTGCGTTTTAGTTTCACAAGGATTACAGATTGTTACAATCCAGCATAGCCGATTACTCTCGGGCACTTGACAAAAGATGACTCCTACAGCAAATTGGGCTTTCTGCCTCCAAATGAAGGAATGTATTCAACGTGCACCATGATTAATCATTTAATGGAATGATTGTGATGTCTCTTTCACCATTTAGGTACAGCTAGAAAGAAAGGTCGTGCGTCAGGAGGACCCTGGAGAGCACCTATGAAGCCAAGTGGCTCTGCTCCTGGACAGCAAGCAGCAGAGAGGTGCGCCACAACAATTGTTATTTTCGCTTCAGTACAAATCATTGAATAAGAGACAGCACTTGTTATGGTAAAAAATATTTATGAATTGAAAAATGGATTGCAAGCCCTGTTGACATTGTCAACTGGTTCTTCATGACTTTACATCTTTGTTCACATTCCAAATCACATCTCATATCATCTTTCTTACCCACAGACTTTACATGACCCATGGCCAAGCAGCCCAGGACCCGGAAGTACACAGGGTCAGTGAGTGTGTTTTTCTAAGACTTGCAAAAGAATTTGAGCAAGCACGCAACAGGCCCAAGGACACTAAGGGAAAGAACATGCCAATCCCTCAGTCAATTGTGAGCATTTACAGCCATATAAAACAACTTCTGGAGGACAGCAGGGTTGTCCTGGACCAGACCAATTTGGTTCTGGTGCCAATAAATAACACCACAGTCTCTTCATGGTATGTTATTTTGTTTACTTTCTCATACAGTGCCACATATTTAAAATAATAAATGTTTTTGTTTTTTTTTTCTTGTAGGCTACTTCGGAGGGATAAAGGGAAGGACAGGGACATGTTACTGCAAGGCACAGCACTTCCTAAACAAATTCACCTGGCCAAGGACTCTCTCCCTGCACCAAATACACTCCCAGCAGCCCCTGCGCAGCATCCAAGCGACAAAATGACCTTCAAGGAACCAGAAAATCATGAGGGGGAAGCTTTCCTCCGCCAACGCGCTATGGTGGCAAACAGGGGGGGGTTTGAATGCGTTTCCATTTCCACCCCCTCCGTTTGCTCCTCCATTACAGCAAGCTCCATTCCAACTACCTCCATTCCAGCAAGCTCCATTCCAACTACCTCCATTCCAGCAAAATCCACTCCATCAAGCTCCTCCATTCCAGCAAGCTCCATTCCAACTACCTCCATTCCAGCAAGACCCACTCCAACAAGCTTCTCCTTATCAGCCAACCCCTCCTGACCAACAAGCTCCTCCATTCCAGCAAGCATGCCTTCCTCCTCAGCCAAGGCAACGTACCTGGAGACTGCTTAAAGCTGCCCAGGAGGATAAGGAGCGAATGGCTAGAGGCGAACCACCACGAAAAAAACTAACAAAGGAGCAGTATCATTACACATGTAAGGAGTGTGGCCAGGACGAAAATAAAAGAACTGGACACACCCAACTGAAGGGGCGGTGGTACTGTCCTGCCTCAGGACTGACTCTGGACCAGTGGAGAAAGAGTTTATAAAAGTTGCTATTGTTAGCTTGTATTGTTTTGTTTGTTTGTTTAAAAAGTTTAAAGGGATGCTTGACTCATTGGGCTCTTTTCAGCAGTGAAAAGTTAATATTTTATCCAGAATTAATTTGATAACTTCATTGTTTTTCCATGTACAATTAATATCATTAAAATCGAATTTTTTCATTTTCTGTTGACTAAAGATATCACCTGTGCTGAGGAAGTAGGTAACGGTTCACCTGTTTTCTGGGTTTGGTTACCAAACTGAGCCATGATTGGTTGTGTAAGTGGAAAATTTATTTTATAAAGGTACTTGTCCATGAAAAATAATGACGTTATCACATTAATTATAGATACAATATTAACTTTATACTGCTGTAAATGGCTCAATGAGTCAACTATCTTTTTAAACTTTAATTAAAGCTTCAAATCTAAAAGTTACAGCATTAAAGCTTTGTCATGTTGGTGCTAAGCCATTTGTTATATTGTGCAAAAATCTCTGATGGTATTGCTCAGATGTGCGTGTGTGTGTGCACACATTTTGATATAGGTTGTGATATTTTTTTAATTTATATTTTATTTAATTTTATTTATATAATTTTTATTTAAATCATTTTATTTACATTTATTAATTGCACTAAATGACGGTTTGACATTGACATGATGGGAGATTTATGCCTATTCGTTTCTGTTAATTCAAAGGACTGTGGGCGGTGGAATGTTTTATTTATATTTTATTTTATTTCATTTAATTTATGTTATATATATTGAAATCATTTTATTTACTTTTATTAATTGCACTAAATAAAGGTTTGACATTGACATGATGGGAGATTTACGCCTATTTGTTTCTGTTCATTGTTCAAAGCGCTGTGGCCATTGTAATGTTGCTACAGATATTCAAATCCCACAAGAGATGTGAAAAATTAAACTCATGATAAATTTGACAATAAGTGTGTGATGACAAAAAAGAACAGATATGAAATTGATATACAGTGGTTCCATTTATAGTTTTCTTTATGATGCTATTTTTCATATTGTATTTAAGTTAAGTGCTTAGAAAGGTGGAAACTGTGCTGGCATCGTTATGGTTCAGTAGATGCATAACTCGCCCCCCAAAACCAAACTTTTACTTTTTATTTGTCTTTAAACATCCATACTTGGCGGAAATCAACTATCGCGGGTGGGTGTGGAACGTAACACCCGTGAAAAGTGAGGGAACACTGCAGTATGTGTTCTCTCCCTTTTCTTTCTCATTTTTTTCCCTTCCCCCCCCTCCTTCCTCTTTTTTTTCTCTTTTCCCCCACCACGGGCAATCCCTTTTGCCCCATCTTTGGCCGAGTGGTTATTTGGATGGACTTGAAATCCATTGGGGTCTCCCCGCGAAGGTTCAAATCTTGCCGACAACGCCATTATTTTCGGGAATTTAGCTCTCTTTTTCCTCTTGGGTTCAGTTCCATCAGAAAAATAGTGATGTCGGCAAGGTGTGACTGGTTACTCAGCGAATTGGGTCTTCTGATCAAATTAAAGTCTGGATTTAAAGCCCACTGTTGAAGGTGTGTCTGCCGAGTTCCTTTCTCTGAACTTACAATAGCTGTTAAAGGTTTGAGACCATCTGTAGGCTGTTGGAGATGCTGTTTCTTTCTGCAGTTCCCTGACTGTTCTATTCAACAAGCACTAGTCTTAATATTTAACACGCATGTTTAAAATGCATGTTTTGATCCCCAACATTAGACAACATTAAAATAAAAATAAGCAATAGGAAAAGCATTCAATTCAACCTTCATTGGACCATAGTAATTAACAGCACAAATGAAATGTTAAGGGAATTAGTCCAAGATTTGGGAAGGAAATGCGTTGAGTGAATGGGCTAAGAGTATTGAGTAAGTTGCAAGGGCAAGAAAACAGTGGTGGGTGTGTCAATGAATTTTGAGATCCGTCATCGTTAATCATCAATTATTTCAAACCAAACTAAACTGTAATCATCAATCCATCAATGTGACGAGGTCATTTTAGCTGTGCTTCCGTCGTTGGTTTCTTTCTTTCTTTCTTTCTTTTTTTTTTTTTTTTTTTTTTAAATTAAGGAACATCAGTAAATTGAATAGGCACTATCCGTCAGCATTATTTAACATTATTTATCCAAAAAAAAAAAAGTCAGTAATGACGTCCAGAAAGAGGGTCGGGCTCACAGGAAGATGGATGAAGATGCAGCCTGCTACCAGCCCGACCAGAGCAGTGAAGGTTCAGTTTTGGTACAAACTCTGGGCGGCGGGCACAGTCTGCAGGTTTCAGGCCCAGATTTGGCTCATAGCTAGCCATCACACCAGGCCTGCATAAAAGCAGGTCCAATTAATAATCCGATGTACACACATACTCAAACATTCAAAAGACAAATGTTAAAGAAATAGTACAAGCTGCATTGTAATTATTATTTAAAATCTCCCGGTGGATGTTCTGTCACTTTTGCCAACCTCCCGCATGGCGCTCATTTTTTGACTGACAGACTGAGGTTCACCACAGTAACTCTAATATCAAAAAGACAAAATAATAACCAAGAGACTAGGCTGAGTGAGCTCTAAAGCACTTCAACTGCATTCAAACTTCTCCTACACCGTAATACAGAATCATATAAATAAGTCACTTTAATGGCATTTCACTTGATGAATTATATTCAGAGAAATATCACATGACAACACAGCAAACAGCCAGGTAAGCTACGCTAGGCAAGGCTGACACAATCAAATGAAGAGGGGAGGCTAGAGTGTAGTCTACATTACCGGTTAGGCCAACCCATTCAAACAATGGGGGGAAAGCGATGTCAACACAACTCAGCAACTCCGTAATTTAATCGCATACTGTACTCAGTTTCATTTGCTCGGCAGCAACGACAGTCAGCCCCTACAGTTTGACATTAGTTTCACTCATTTTAAAATCATTTGGTATTATTTTCAGCAAAACAGCAACATACCTATGACAAAATTTCACGAGCCCAGTGTTGCTACAACCCGCCGCCTGCCACTTCTGCATTCCACGAACCACTGAGTGCGCTCTCACATCACCGCATGACACAAAAGTTACACTGATTAAACTAAATACATTCATTAGAAATTGAATTAGAAATTAAGAGTTTTTTTCCCCATTCAGCTTTGACTTGGAAATTCATGATTAAAAATTGAATATGAAATTATTTTTCCATCCTGGTTACAGATACTTTTTCTTAGGGTGAGAAATAAAAGTAAAGAGTGAGAGTGTGAGAATGGAGAGAAATGTGTATGTCACGCGCAATGCGTGAGTGTTGACAGCCCTGCTATTGAGTGTGCATGAGGTGCATTCAAGGAGTGCTGACAATAGGAAATCTCAAACTTGAGTTTAAAAAAAAAAAAAAAAAAACACGATTAATGGAGTAAACCTACTAATAACAACACCATGATTTCATGAGGTGGCATCAAATCCATTATTGCTTTGGCTTAAGCACAAAAACACCTCCAAAAATAAAGTTGTGAATCGACAAATTTGCAAATGCAGTTCTAATATGCAGGGGTTGACTGTATATTTTTTCTGATGTGATTGATGCTTGATGGCGGGTTAGACTCCAAAGTTTTGTGACTTTGGAGACAATTCTTTGCAACACTTTAAGTACAATTCTCTATTGTGTGACCTCATCAATCCATTGTAATAAAAATAATCAGAATAGAAAGGCAATATAATTATTTTTATTTGGTACAAATGTTCATTTGGGAGAGAAAACAGTACTTTCTCAATCTGTGAATAAATTATTATTAGATGTACTAATTAAAGAATTTATGCATTCATGTAAAATGATAAAGAAACAACCTGTGTAAGTATTCTTTAACACACAATAGGGTAGATTCACTAAAAGTTTGCGTAAACTTTGCGCGGCGCTACCCGGTAAAAATGGGGCAATCCGGGAGCGCCTAATTCAATAAAAACGTGTAGATGGGGAAATCTGTCACTACTCACTAAGTGCGTTGTCAACCAGATTGTGCGCCGGTGTTATTTGCGCACATGTAAATTAGGTAATTTGCCTACATTTGGCGCATAATATGCCCACCCCAATGCAAATGAGACTCATTGATATACAGCGTCTAATTCATCAACTCCAGCGCTAATAGACACACGGCGTTTGAATGGCACCAATAAGGTTTATGGAAGGCTGGTGTAAAATTGGTGCTTCCTCGATCGTGGGATCATGACAGCAGTGCATGGTGGAATGAAGATGGTTCACGTCCCACTCAGGCTGAACACGCGCAGAGGAGAGAGAGGGGGGACATTTTTCTATGTTGGTTTACAACACATGACGTAACCCGGGCTGATTGGCATAAGCGGTGGGGGGGGGGCATTTTTGGTCCAGATTTTCGATACAGCTGACTGTGAACAGCCCACATCTTTGGCAACCATATGTGTAGAGTTACCTTCTTCAAGAAGTTTGATAATCCTGTCTTTGTTCTCAGGAGACAACCCCGCTTGTTGGAGACATGATTCTTGCCAATCCACTTGGTCCAGCAGCCCTCCTAGGTGTGATAACTGTAGTGTTTTTAACTGCTGACTAATGAGCAGATGTGATTTGAGGCAGGTGCCCAATTAAGGAAAGGAAATTGAATGGGTGTGTCCTTATTTTCTGCTCAAAATGGAGTGATTCCATATTTATTTCACTGCACTTGCTCTATGAAAGTAACATTTACTGACCAGCACAATGTTTTTTGTTCATGTCTTTGAGTGTTTCAAGATGTTGCACTTTGGAATGACCTTATGACTGTTTCATGCTTTTTATCTGAGTTTGATCTACAGAATAAAACGTCTGAGTGAGTGCTCGTCCAAGACTGGTGATTCCATACTTTTTGCTAGGGGGTAGTATGATTAGTAGGGATGTAACGATACTGGCAATATTGTGATATCGCAATATTAAATCTCCCACAATATATCGTCATCGTCATGTCATGATATTAAAAGCAGCAAAACTGTTAAAAAAAAAAAAAAAGTCAGGTTGATTTCCATTTGTGTAATTTTAACACCCTGTGGTGGCTAGATTTTTTTTTTTTGTGCAGTTTAATTTTCACAAGACATGTTTTGGCCCTTCTATTTTTCAAATCCATGCTAATGGTCACATGAAGTCAAGTCAAGTCGTCTTTATTTATATAGCGGGGAACGCAATATGATGTGAACCGAGTCAATATGTGGAGTAAGTGCCGCAATACATGTATTTATATATCTTTATATATAATATTTATGATATTTTTATAATATTTTTCATTGCTGTATTATACAAAAGCACAATATTGTGGGGTTTTTTTTAGTATGAGGTTTGTTTTTAAGAATATTGTGGCTTTTTTTGTATCGCCATCCTCCCCACAATATCGTGATAATTACCGTATCGTTGCCTTCATATCGTGATAATATCGTATCGTGATGTTTGGATATCGTTACATCCATAATCATTAGAGCAATATCCTTAGTGAATAGGTGTGTAACTGGACGCAGACTGCGGGTTCAGTTGTGGTGCAATATGTTGCACTATTAGCGGACGCAGCACATTCTTAGTGAATCTACCCTAATGTGTCTACAAGGGAAGAAATTGGCAAAAAAGAAAAAAAAGGAGAAAAGAGGCAGGAAAGCACTTACCGTTCAATCCAGCTACAAGATAGCGGGGTCAAAGTTAAAAAGAGGAAAAAAAGGAAGAGGGAACAAACAGAGAAACATAAAGACACATAGCAAAGCCACCAAACACCATAATGTACAGCAAATTTACAATAGAGAGCAAAGCAGAAAAGAAACAGCTGAAAGCATTGTCAGACAATGTCATGGACTGAACCAAGTGTGGAAAGAAAAAAATCATGATACATGAAGTATGTTTCTGATGTAGTTTTCCTGATTCACTGACCATTTCACAATAGAGAATTTGAGAGTAAAGAACTTACAGAACTGAAATATTGGTGCATCAAGCTGTGGTGCTGTGCCTCCTCGAGAGTTTAGTTTCTGGACTTGGGTAGGGGGTACTGGCTTGTGGGACTGGCCGGTGGCCCGGTACATGGCCTGCACCCATAGAATCCGATCCTGCTCATCATCACTGGCAAATATTACAGTGTCGCCCTCTTTCACAGCATTAAAGAAAGTCCGACCACCATCCAGCCCTGGAAGATGCATACATTCCTGATTAGGTGAGTTAAAGCATCAAAGTATGAAGTGCAAGATAACAGAAATATTGGAAACATGCTATCCACAACACATAGCTCATGTAATATATATATATATATATATATATATATATATATATATATATATATATTTTTTTTTTTAGGGGTGTGAATTGCCGAGTACCTGACGATTCGATCCGTATCATGATTCATAGGTTACGATTCGATTCGATACCGATTAATCCCGATATGAATTTACAAGTCGATTGTTGCGATTTTTTACTCAAATTTAGAAAATACTATTCAGTAAACTTGTACATGCACACTGTAAGATTTGTATGAAAATGAAATTATTTATTGATCTGAAACTTCAGTCAGTGAGCCACTGTATTTAGCAAATTGGTTGTAACCTTTTTCATGTTTGAACAGCATTGAAACAAAATATTAAGGCTTAATGTTCCATTAATATAACATTCTTCCATGCTGAAGGTGTGAAAGTTTGACATTTTGTTGAATATTTTTCCATCAAAAAAGGATGTTAAAAAATCGATTCGGCTGCCGATTGAATCGATTCGAGAATTGCGTGCTGTAGTATCGCGATATATTGCCGAATCGATTTTTTTAACACCCCTAATATGTGTGTATATATATATATATATATATATATATATATATATATATATATATATATATATATATATATATATATATATATATATATATATATATATATATATATATATATATATGTATAATGTTCAACTATTGGATGGCGGTGCACATCTTAGTTAGTGTTTGACTGGTGAAATTCAGATAAAAGCATAACATTTCATATGAAACTTATTGCATATCTTTGCGATAGACATATTGCATGGGACAATATTGCGTTATCGATATTTTTTCGAAATATTGTGCAGCCCTACTTGAGACTGACTGACTGCAACACCTCCAGCCCAGACTCTTCTTCACCCACAACACCAACTGCACTCACCACTATTCCCCTCACTGAAGCCCCCTACAGATCACTATCATCACTACCATTCCAAGTGTACAGCCCCCCCCCCCCCCCCCCCCCCACACACACACACACACACATGCAGACACACACAAACAAAACAGTTTTAACAGTAACAATCTTTTATATATCAACACTTCTTTTACTTGTGACCATGAGCGCATGTTCGCCACAAACATTAAACTGGCTGTGCTGAACGTCCGCTCTCTTTTAAACAAAACTTTTATTATAAATGACCTAATTTTAGACAACAACCTCGAAGGTATTCTTTTATCAGAGACATGGCTCGGCACAGATGCTCCAGTTGCTCTCACTGAGGTTTGAGCATCAAGTTTGAACTTTTTATATTCTAACGGGGATGGTAAACCTGGAAGTGGGACCGCACCAATTTTTAAAGTAACTTTAGCTTTTTCAAGTCACTTTAGCTTCAGGGGAATTTAAGTTATTTGAAAGCGCTATATAAATAAAATTGAGTTGAATTATTTAGCATTTGAAAATCATGCCTTTGTTTTTAGCAATCCTCCCATTCTCTGTTTCAGTTTACAGATCTCCGCATCACTCTACTTCTTTTATTAGTGAGTTTTCAGAGATTTTAATCGATTTTACATACTACAGTCATACCTCAGCTCACGAACATAATTGGTTCCCAGAAAGTGTGTGTAAGGCAAAAAGTTTGTCTTCCGAACATTTATTTCCCATAAGAAACCATTAAAATGAGAATAATCCGTTCCCAGGTCCCTATAAAACATAATTTTCTACTAAATAAGCCTTAAAACTACACAAAAATATACCTTATTTAATGTATAATAAATGTGCTATTGTATTGTAATTAAAGAAAAAACTGTACTGTATAATAAAGTTGTTTTATTTACCTTTGTGATGGTAGTTCTTAAGGATGGTAGCAATGGTAGACTTACTCCATTCGCGAGCGTTTCACCGCGTAGAGTGTTTATGGAACGGTTGCCGCTCATTCGCTATTTCGTGCTCACCGGAGCAGAGGAGGCGTGTCCCTTGGTGAACAAGGAAGTGGAGCACTTTAGCGAGTCAACAAAAAGTGAGCACCGCCAACTACTTTCACCTCTTTCCTGGGACTAAACTGCCGTGGCACTATTTTCTCCTTTTTTGAGGTACGTGATAGCACTATCGCTTTTTTTAGTGGCGCGAACTCCATTGACTACAATGCAAACGCGCCGCCGAATCGCCGTCCCTCGCTGGTAAGCATTAGGCTTAACACTAGCCTGTGGTGGGGTCTTTTTCGGTCCCATAATAGCAAAAGTACACTCAAAATGTCTATCAAACACAAACCGCGTCCGCACTAAAAGAAAGTGGGTGACGAACTGGGACGCCGTGAGCGTGCGTCAGCTTCTCGTGGCCACCACCGTGGTGCTGTTCGACCGCGTGGTTTGGTTCATCCGCCGAAAACTAGTTCGCCAGCAGAGACTATATGCTCGCGAATTTAATGTTCGTGAGGCGAAAAGTTCGTGAGCTTAAGCGTTCGTCAGCCGAGGTATCACTGTACTTATTATAGAATTGTAGTAACTGGCGATTTTAATGTGCACGTCGACAATATCTCGGACTCACTTTCCAGAGAATTTTTTAACTTTTTAAAATGTCTTAAGTTTGAACAGCATGTCACGCAGCCAACTCACAACAGAGGACACACTTTGGACTTGGTCATAACCTATGACCTGTCCATTGATGTGTCCTCTGTTGTTGACTAAGGATGTAACCATAAGGGAAATATCGTGATATTAAAACTGCCACAATATTGTCGTTGTCATGTTCACAATATTTAAAGGGAACACATCTTTTAAAAAAAAAAAGTCAGGTTGATTTCCATTTCTGCAGTTCTAGCACCCTCTGGTGGCTAGTTTATTCGTGCAATTTAATTTTCATTAGGGATGTTTTGGCCTTCTATGTTTAAAATCTGTGCTAATTGTCAGATGAAGGGGAACCTAATTTGCTTGTGAAGCGATCAATGTGTGCAGGAACTGTACGTGGGTTAACAAGTAAGCGTAGGTTGTAGGTTGTTTATATGCATTGCTGTTATGTCCAAAAGCACAATATTGTGCTTTTTTTGGTATGAGCTCTTTTCTTTTCTTTTTTTTTTTTTTTTTTTTTTTTTTTTTTTTTTTTTTTTTTTTTTTACAATATTGTGATAATATCGTATCGTAATGTTTGGATATCGTTACGTCCCTATTGTTGACCTAGCTGTGTCTGACCACTACTGTGTATTTTTTTTCACATCGCCAGTTTTAATCATCAGGAGGCCCCGGTGAGAACAGTGAGGAAACACTACCTAACTTGTGAGGTGGCTGCAAATTTTATTGAGATTTTTAAGAGAATCTCTGCAGACTTTTTACCTGCTTCATATGATTTTGTTGATCATTTTAATAGGAATTTAAAAACAACTCTGGATGAAGAAGCGACACTTTTAACCAAAACTATAGAATTAAAGTTTTTCCCCCATGGAGAAATGATGAGATTAAAAAATCAAAAAGAAAATGTAGGAGTGCTGAAAGGAGGTGGAGAAAAACTAAACTTTCAGTTCATTATGAAATATTACATCAACAACTCAAATCCTACAATATAACAGTCAAGCAAGAACATCATATTTTTGAAATCTAATCTAATCTAATCTGCAGTTAATTCAAAAAAATAAAAAATAAAATAAAAAATAAATTTCTTTTTGTCATGAAGAAGGGGTGTGGAGCGAGTGGATGAGGGAGATGGACCCAATGGCAGAAATACATGGTGGGAAGAGGACTGAGAATAACTTTATTGATAATAACCAAGTAAAAGAGAGGACGGAACGTGAGCAGACTGGTTGCCATAACTGGACTGAATGTGGACAGACAGGGCATGACGTGGACAAACTTGGCATGACATGGACAGACTTGGCAGGACAGACTTGACCCTTGGGTGTTTTCTGTAATACTTGCAAAGGAGGATGTGGTGGCCATTCGTGAATTTCAGCAGATTGGCCTCAACATCGGTGCGCATTAGCGTCCCTGTCAATAATAGTTTTCAGCGTATGCTTGCCGTTGTCCCAAGACTCGCCATTCCACCCGCCAAAGTTGTGGGTGTTTGTGACTGTGTATGCGTGTGCGTACGCGTTTTTCATGTCTGCCACCATCCACACCAAACTGCTCCATCCAGTCAGTGAATATTCGAGCCATATTTAGGTCCCAGTAATCCTTGCTTGCAAATTGTCATGGGAGTGGTAAATATCAGCCATGAATATCATGTAATAATGTAATATCATGTAACTCTTACCTGATTATTTTTGATCGAAGAGGAATAATGAAATTACCGTTTAATTAAACCTACACTACCTACTTGATAACAGTAAACAAGTGTTTTTCATTCAATTAATTTTTTACAACTATTAAAAAAAATACAAATTACAGCAATATAGAGATAATTCCATTGAACATTTATAAACAGAAAAATAATGCTATGTAATAAAATGTTTAAAATTGACGTATGTGCTATTTTTCAAATTCAAATTATGGTAAATGAAACCACGTCAACTATCCATCCATCCATCCATCCATCCATCCTTCCATCCATCCATCCATCCATGCATCCATCCATCCATCCATCCATCCATCCATGCATCCATCCATCCATCCATCCATCCATCCATCCATTTTCTGAGCCGCTTTCCTGACAAGGGTCACGGGGATGCTGGAGCAACGTCGACTATCGAGTTGGAAAATTGCGCCTCATGTCGAATTTTCCACTGGTCAAGACCTGAGTTTTGATTTTGACATTTAAGGTCTGCACAATAAAAGTTCTCAAATTACATTACAGTAGCTCTACACAAGGAAATAGGGTGAATTTAATAGGGCTGGGTATCGATTGTAATTTCCTCAATCGATTACGCTCGGTGGATGACTGGTTAGCCCATTCGCCTGCCAGGATAAATGCTGTGAGATGAAGTCCAGGCTTCGCCCTTCCTGGGTGATGTTTGAATGTTTGACTCTTTGATTCAGCTGCACTGGTTTTACATGAATCATTGTATTGTATGCTCATGATGTTGTAACCATCAAAATTAGCTGTTTAGCCTGAGAAGGTAGTTTCACAAGAAATACAGATTGTTACAATTTAGCACAGCACTCTCGGGCACTTGACAAAGGATGACTCCTACAACAAATTGGGCTTTCTGCCTCCAAATGAAGGCATGGATTCAAAATGCACTGCTGAAAATTACTTTGCTGGAACGAAACTGGTTTCGGTTTTGTTTCCCTTGATTTAAATATTGCTGTATGTCAGGATGGCCGAGTGGTCTAAGGCGCCAGACTCAAGAGATGCATCTTTCCTTAGTGATTTGGGCTTTCTGGTCTCCGAAGGGAGGCGTGGGTTCAAATCCCACTCCTGACATCCTCTAATGATTTTTGATTCGGCTCTTGACACTTGTCCGACAGACTTCACTGCAGGTTTTGCATTAATCTTTGAATTGTACGCTCATGATGTTGTAACCATCAAAATTGGCTGTTTAGTCTTAAAACCTGATTGTGTAAAACCGAGGAGACATGACAATAAGTGGATTTATTGTGATCCCGATTTGCCTCTTCTGACCAAAGTCAGCACGAGCCTTACCACTGGATGTCTGAATGTACATGGTTCTTGTGACATGCATGGAACAGAATAACAGCCAATCAAGCAGCCAGTTGAAACTTATACTGTTGCTGAAAATCAGAAATGGGGGCAATCACTGGTGTTACTGCTAATGTTAGCACAAAATGCTAAAGCTCTGAAGTTGTTGTGGCTGAGTGGTTAAGGCGATGGACTTGAAATCGATTGGGGTCTCCCCGCGTAGGTTCAAATCCTGCCTACAACGCAATTATTTTCTGGAATTTAACTCTCTTTCTTCTCTTGGGTTCAGTTCCGTCAGAAAAATGGTTATGTCGGCAAGGTGTGAATTGGATCTTCTGATCAAATTAAAGTATGGATTCCTAGCCCACTGTTGAAGGTGTGTCTGCCGAGTTCCTTTCTCAGAACTTACGATCGCTGTTGAAGGTTTGAGACCATCTGTAGGCTGTAGTTGATGCTGTTTCTTTCTGCGGTGCCGACTGCTCCATTCAACAAGCACTAGTGTTAGTATTAAACATGCATGTGTAAGGTTGTCGTGGCCGAGTGGTTAAGGCGATGGGCTAGAAATCCATTGGGGTCTCCCCTCGTAGGTTAGAATCCTGCCGACAACGGCCGTGTTTTCTATAAATCAGCTCTGTTTTGTCAATTGAGGTAAAGTTTGTGAGCATTGCTGTCGTCAAGGTGTCACTGACGCTGTAGCGACCGTAGCAAATTTGGACCAAGTGCAGCCATGGGTACAAGGCACACTTGACAACTACTGTTGAAGGCATCAGGGTTGACTTGGCTTCTTGGATTTTAATAAGGGACCAGTCTGTTGAAATGAGACCAGCTGTTGGCCGTTGTTCAATCGCGAGTTGTTTACAAGGGGAAACAGTGTCTTAAGAGTCAGCATGGCCAAGTGTTCAAATGAGCTACACAAAGTGGACTTCCTTCCACTGTGTATGAAGACTTTTGGTTTCCAAAGGAAGGTATGGGTTTGAGTAAAAGTCTTGTCAATATCTTTTCAACATGATTATGAACTCAGCAGTAGATACTTAAGTGACCAGACTATTGCATTTTAGTTTCACAAGAAATACAGATTGTTACAATTTAGCGTAGCCGATTACTCTCGGGCACTTGACAAAAGATGACTCCTACAGCAAATTGGGCTTTCTGCCTCCAAATTAAGGCATATATTCAAAATGCACTGCTGAAAATTATGCTTTGCTGTGACGAGACTGGTTTCGGTTTTGTTTCCTTCGATTTAAATGTTGTTGTATGTCAGGATGGCCGAGTGGTCTAAGACGCCAGACTCAAGAGATTCATCTTTCCTGAGTGATTTGGGCTTTCTGGTCTCCGAAGGGAGGCGTGGGTTCAAATCCCACTCCTGACACCCTCTAATGATTTTTGATTCGGCTCTTGACACTTGTCCGACAGATTTCATCTCAGGTTTTGCATTAATCATTGAATTGTACGCTCATGATGTTGTAACCATCAAAATTGGCTGTTTAGTCTTAACACCTGATTGTTTAAAACCGAGGAGACATGACAATAAGTGGATTTATTGTGATCCTGATTTGCCCCTTCTGACCAAAGTCAGCACGAGCCTTACCATCGGATGTCTGAATGAACATGGTTCTTGTGACATGCATGGAACAGAATTACAGCCAATCAAGCAGCCAGTTGAAGCTTATACTGTTGCCGAAAATCAGAAATGGGGGCAATCACTGGTGTTGCTGCTAATGTTAGCACATAATAACAAAGCTCAGAAGGTGCTGTGGCGGAGTGGTTAAGGCGATGGACTTGAAATCTATTGGGGTCTCCCCACGTAGGTTCGAATCCTGCCGACAATGCTATTATTTTCTGGAATTGAGCTCTCTTTCTTCTCTTGGGTTCAGTTCCGTCAGAAAAATGGTGATGTCGGCAAGGTGTGACTGGTTACTCAGCGAATTTGGTCTTCTGATCAAATTAAAGTCTGGATTTAAAGCCCACTGTTGAAGGTGTGTCTGCCGAGTTCCTTTCTCGGAACTTACGATTGCTGTGAAAGGTTTGAGACCCTCTGAAGGCTGTAGGAGATGCTGTTTCTTTCAGCGGTGCCGACGGGTCCATTCAGCAAGCACTAGTGTTAATATTAAAACTATACGTGTAAGGTTGTTGTGGCCAAGTGGTTAAGGCAATGGACTAGAAATCCATTGGGGTCTCCCCTCGTAGGTTCGAATCCTGCCGACAGCGACCGTATTTTCTGTAAATCAGCTCTGTTGTCGATTGAGGTACAGTTTGTGAGCATTGCTGTTGTCAAGGTGTCACTGAAGCTGTTGCTACCTGAGCAAATTTGGACCAAGTGCAGCCATGGGTACAAGGCACGCTCTTGACCACTCCTGTTGAAGGCATCAGGGTTGACTTGGATTTTAATTAGGAACCAGTCAGTTGAAATGAGACCAGCTGTTGGCCGTTGTTCAATAGCGAGTTGTTTACAAGGGGAAACAGGGTCTTAAGAGTCAGCATGGCCAAGTGTTCAAATGAGGTACACAAAGTGGACTTCCTTCCACTGTGTATGAAGACTTTTGGTTTCCCAAGGAAGGTATGGGTTTGAGTAAAAGTCTTGTCAATATCTTTTCAACATGAGTCTGAACTCAGCAGTAGATACTTAAGTGACCAGACTATTGCGTTTTAGTTTCACAAGAAATACAGATTGTTACAATCCAGCATAGCCGATTACTCTCGGGCACTTGACAAAAGATGACTCCTACAGCAAATTGGGCTTTCTGCCTCCAAATGAAGGAATGTATTCAAAATGCACTGCTGAAAATTCTTTGCTGGGACGAGACTGGTTTCGGTTTTGTTTCCCTTGATTTAAACTTTGTTGTATGTCAGGATGGCTGAGTGGTCTAAGGCGCCAGACTCAAGAGATGCATCTTACATTAGTGATTTGGGCTTTCTGGTCTCCGCACGGAGGCGTGGGTTCAAATCCCACTCCTGACACCCTCTAATGATTTTTGATTCGGCTCTTGACACTTGTCCGAAAGACTTCACCTCAGGTTTTGCATTAATCATTGAATTGTACGCTCATGATGTTGCAACCATCAAAATTGGCTGTTTAGTCTTAACACCTGATTGTTTAAAACCGAGGAGACATGACAATAAGTGGATTTATTGTGATCCTGATTTGCCCCTTCTGACCAAAGTCAGCACGAGCCTTACCATCGGATGTCTGAATGAACATGGTTCTTGTGACATGCATGGAACAGAATTACAGCCAATCAAGCAGCCAGTTGAAGCTTATACTGTTGCCGAAAATCAGAAATGGGGGCAATCACTGGTGTTGCTGCTAATGTTAGCACATAATGACAAAGCTCAGAAGTTGCTGTGGCTGAGTGGTTAAGGCGATGGACTTGAAATCTATTGGGGTCTCCCCACGTAGGTTCGAATCCTGCCGACAATGCAATTATTTTCTGGAATTTAGCTCTCTTTCTTCTCTTGGGTTCAGTTCCGTCAGAAAAATGGTGATGTCGGCAAGGTGTGACTGGTTACTCAGCGAATTTGGTCTTCTGATCAAATTAAAGTCTGGATTCAAAGCCCACTGTTGAAGGTGTGTCTGCCGAGTTCCTTTCTCGGAACTTACGATAGCTGTTAAAGGTTTGAGACCATCTGTAGGCTGTAGGAGATGCTGTTTCTTTCTGCGGTGCCGACGGGTCCATTCAGCAAGCACTAGTGTTAATATTAAAAATGCATGTGTAAGGTTGTCGTGGCCGAGTGGTTAAGGCGATGGACTTGAAATCCATTGGGGTCTCTCCTCGTAGGTTTGAATCCTGCAGACAACGACCGTATTTCCTGTAAATCAGCTCTGTGTTGTCAATTGTGGTACAGTTTGTGAGCATTGCTGTTGTCAAGGTGTCACTGATGCTGTAGCTACCTGAGCAAATGTGGACCAAGTGCAGCCATGGGTACAAGGCACGCTCTTGACAACTCCTGTTGAAGGCATCAGAGTTGACTTGGCTTCTAGGATTTTAATTAGGGACCAGTCTGTTGAAATGAGACCAGCTGTTGGCCGTTGTTCAATAGCGAGTTGTTTACAAGGGGAAACAGGGTCTTAAGAGTCAGCATGGCCAAGTGTTCTAATGAGCTACACAAAGTGGACTTCCTTCCAATGTGTATGAAGACTTTTGGTTTCCCAAGGAAGGTATGGGTTTGAGTAAAAGTCTTGTCAATATCTTTTCAACATGAGTCTGAACTCAGCAGTAGATACTTAAGTGACCAGACTATTGCGTTTTAGTTTCACAAGAAATACAGATTGTTACAATCCAGCATAGCCGATTACTCTCGGGGACTTGACAAAAGATGACTCCTCCAGCAAATTGGTTTCTGCCTCCAAATGAAGGAATGTATTCAAAATGCACTGCTGAAAATTATACTTTGCTGGGACGAGACTGGTTTCGGTTTTGTTTCCCTTGATATAAATGCTTTTGTTTGTCAGGATGGCCGAGTGGTCTAAGGCGCCAGACTCAAGAGATGCATGTTTCCTTAGTGATTTGGGCTTTCTGGGCTCCGAAGGGAGGCGTGGGTTCAAATCCCACTCCTGACACCCTCTAATGATTTTTGATTCGGCTCTTGACACTTGTCCGAAAGACTTCACCTCAGGTTTTGCATTAATCATTGAATTGTACGCTCATGATGTTGTAACCATCAAAATTGGCTGTTTAGTCTTAAAACCTGATTATTTAAAACCGAGGAGACATGACAATAAGTGGATTTATTGTGATCCCGATTTGCCCCTTCTGACCAAAGTCAGCACGAGCCTGACCATCGGATGTCTGAATGAACATGGTTCTTGTGACATGCATGGAACAGAATTACAGCCAATCAAGCAGCCAGCTGAAGCTTATACTGTTGCCGAAAATCAGAAATAGGGGCAATCACTGGTGTTGCTGCTAATGTTAGCACATAATGACAAAGCTTGGAAGTTGTTGTGGCCGAGTGGTTAAGGTGATGGACTTGAAATCAATTGGGGTCTCCCCTCGTAGGTTCGAATCTTGCCGACAACGACCGTATTTTCTGTAAATCAGCTCTGTGTTGTCGATTGAGGTACAGTTTGTGAGCATTGCTGTTGTAAAGGTTTCACTGATGCTGTAGCTTCTTCTTCTTCTTTCAGCTTTTCCCTTCAGGGGTCGCCACAGCGAATCAGTTGCCTCCATCTAACTCTGTCCTCTGCATCCTCTGCTCTCACACCAACTACCTTCATGTCCTCTTTAACTACATCCATAAACCTCCTCTTTGGTCTTCCTCTCGATCTTCTTCCTGGCATTTGAAAACTCAGCATCCTTCTTCCAATATAGTCACTATCTCTCCTCTGGACATGTCCAAACCATCTAAGTCTGGCCTCTCTGACTTTATCTCCAAAGCTTCTAACATGTGCTGTCCCTCTGATGTACTAATTCCTGATCCTATCCAACCTGGTCACTCCCAAAGATAATCTCAGCATCTTCATCTCTGCCACCTCCAGCTCTGCCTCCTGTCTTTTTCTCAGTGGCACTGTCTCCAGACCAAACAACATTGCTGGTCTCACCACAGTTTTATAAACCTTTCCTTTCATTTTAGCTTAAACTCTTCTATCACACATCACACCTGACACTTTTCTCCACCCGTTCCAGCCTGCCTGCACACGCCTCTTCACTTCTATTCCACACTCTCCATTGCTCTGGACTGATGACCCTAAATACTTAAACTCCTCCACCTTCTTGGTTTCTTCTCCCTGTAACCTCACTCTTCCACTTGGGTCCCTCTCATTCACGCACAGATACTCCGTCTTGCTATGGCTAACCTTCATTCCCCTCCTTTCCAGGGCAAAGCTCCACGCTTCTAGCTTCTCCTCCACCTGTTCCCTGCTCTCACTACAGATCACTATGTCATCTGCAAACATCATAGTCCATGGGGATTCCTGTCTAACCTCATCTGTCATCCTGTCCATAACCATTGCGAACAAGAAGGGGCTCAGAGCTGATCCCTGATGTAGTCCCACCTCCACCTTGAACTCCTCCGTCACACCTACAGCACACCTCACCACTGTCTTACAGTCCTCATACATGTCCTGCACCACTTGAACATACTTCTCCGCCACTCCAGACTTTCTCATACAAAACCACAGTTCCTCTCTGGGCACCCTGTCATAAGCTTTCTCCAGGTCAACAAAGACACAATGCAGCTCCTTCTGACCTTCTCTATATTTTTCAATCAACATCCTCAAAGCAAACACTGCATCTGTCGTACTCTTTTTTGGCATGAAACCATACTGCTGCTCACAAATGTTCACATCTGCCCTCAGTCTCGCTTCCACTACTCTTTCCCATAGTTTCATTGTGTGGCTCATCAGCTTTATTCCTCTGTAGTTGCCACAATTCTGCACATCTCCCTTGTTCTTAAAAATGGGCACCAGCACACTTCTCCTCCATTCCTCAAGCATTTTCTCACTATCTAAGATCCTGTTGAACAACCCAGTCAGAAATTCTACTGCTACCTCTCCTAGACACTTCCATACCTCCACAGGTATATCATCAGGACCGAGTGCCTTTCCACTCTTCATCCTCTTCAATGCCCTTCTCACTTCATCCTTACTAATCTTTGCTACTTCCTGGTCCACAACAGTCGCCCCTTCTACTCTTCGTTCTCTCTCATTTTCCTCATTCATCAACTCTTCAAAGTACTCTTTCCATCTTCCCATCACACCGCTGGCATCTGTCAACACTCTTCCATCCCTATCCTTTATTAGCCTAACCTGCTGCACATCCTTCCCATCTCTATCTCTTTGCCTTGCCAACCTGGATAGATCATTCTCTCCCTCCTTACTGTCCAACCTAGTATACAAGTCATCGTAAGCCTCTTGTTTGGCCTTTGCCACTTCTACTTTCACCTTACGCTGTATTTCCCTCTACTCGTTTCTACTTTCTTCAGTCTTCTCAGTGTCCCACTACTTCTTAGCTAACCTCTTTCTCTGTATCCACTTCTGCACCTCCTCATTCCACCACCAAGTCTCCTAATCTCCTTTCCTTCCAGATGACACACCAAGGACAGTCCTTCCTGTCTGCCTGATCAAATTTGCTGTAGTTGTCCAGTCATCTGGGAGCACATCCTCACCACCCAGAGCCTTTCTCAACTCCTTTCTGAAAGCCATACAACACTCTTCCTTTTTCAGCTTCCACCATTTCGTCCTTGGCTCTGCCCTTGGCCTCTTTGTCTTCCTCACCACCAGAGTCATCCTACACACAACCATCCTATGTTGTCTGGCTACACTCTCACCTACCACTACTTTGCAGTCGCTGATCTCCTTCAAATTACACCGTCTACACAAGATGTAGTCTACCTGTGTAGTTCTACCTCCACTCTTGTAGGTCACCCTATGTTCCTGCCTCTTGTGGAAGAAAGTATTCACAACAGCCATTTCCATCCTTTTTGCAAAATCAACCATCAGCTGTCCTTCTGCGTTCCTCTCCTGGATACCAAACCTGCCCATCACCTCCTCATCTCCTCTGTTTCCTGCACCAACATGTCCATTGAAGTCTGCACCAATGACAACTCTCTCACTTCTAGGGATGCTCTGCATCATTTCATCAAGTTCCAACCAAAAGTTCTCCTTCTCCTCCAGCTCACATCCTTCCTGTGGTGCATACCCACTAACAACGTTGATCATCACACCTTCGATTCCTAACTTCAGGCTCATGACCCTATCTGACACTCTTTTTACCTCCAGGACGTTCTTAACAAACTCCTCCTTCACGATAATTCCTACTCCATTTCTCTTCCTATTTAACCCATGATAAAACAATTTGAAACCAGCTCCTAAACTTCTAGCTTTGCCCCCTTTCCACCTGGTCTCCTGAACACACAGTATGTCCACCTTCCTCCTCTGCATCATGTCAACCAGCTCTCTACTTTTTCCTGTCATACTCCCAACATTCAAAGTCCCTACTCTAAGTCCTAGACTAGTGGTGTTCCTCTTCTCTTTCTTCCTACGAACGCACCTTCCTCCTCTCCTTCTTCGACCAACAGTAGTCCAATTTCCACCGGCACCTGTAGGTCAACAGCACCGATGGCGGTCGTTGTTAACCCGGGCCCCGACCGATCCGGTATCGAAGTCATATATTTGATTCGCATGTTTGTTTTGGCCAAAGTTTTACGTCGGATGCCCTTCCTGACAACACCCTCTGTATTTATCCGGGCTTGGGACCGGCACAAGAAGACACTGGCTTGTGCCCCCTCGCGGCTACATTGTCACTGATGCTATAGCTACCTGAGCAAATTTGGAACAAGTGCAGCCATGGGTACAAGGCACGCTCTTGACAACTCCTGTTGAAGGCATCAGGGTTGACTTGGCTTCTGTGGTTTTATTTAGGGACCAGACTGTTGAAATGAGACCAGCTGTTGGCCGTTGTTCAATAGCGAGTTGTTTACAAAGGGAAACAGTTTCATAAGAGAGCATGGCCAAGTCTTCTAATGAGCTACACAAAGTGGACTTCCTTTCCACTGTGTATGAAGACTTTTGGTTTCCCAAGGAAGGTATGGGTTTGAGTAAAAGTCTTGTCAATATCTTTTCAACATGAGTCTGAACTCAGCAGTAGATACTTAAGTGACCAGACTATTGTGTTTTAGTTTCACAAGAAATACAAATTGTTACAATCCAGCATAGCCGATTACTCTCGGGCACTTGACAAAAGATGACTCCTACAGCAAATTGGGCTTTCTGCCTCCAAATGAAGGAATGTATTCAAAATGCACTGCTGAAAATTATACTTTGCTGGGACAAGGCTGGTTTCGGTTTTGTTTCCCTTGATTTAAATGTTGTTGTATGTCAGGATGGCCGAGTGGTCTAAGGCGCCAGACTCAAGAGATGCATCTTTCCTTAGTGATTTGGGCTTTCTGGTCTCTGAAGGGAGGCGTGGGTTCAAATCCCACTCCTAACACCCTCTAATGATTTTTGATTCGGCTCTTGACACTTGTCCGACAGACTTCACCTCAGGTTTTGCATTAATCATTGAATTGTACGCTCATGATGTTGTAACCATCAAAATTGGCTGTTTAGTCTAAAAACCTGATTGTTTAAAACCGAGGAGACATGACAATAAGTGGATTTATTGTGATCCCGATTTGCCCCTTCTGACCAAAGTCAGCACGAGCCTTACGATTGGATGTCTTTTTATGGAGATGGTTCTTGTGACATGCATGGAACAGAATTACAGCCAATCAAGCAGCCATTTGAAGCTTATACTGTTGCCGAAAATCAGAAATGGGGGCAATCACTGGTGTTGTTGCTAATGTTAGCACATAATGCTTAAGGTTTGAAGTTGTTGTGGCTGAGTGGTTAAGGCGATGGACTTGAAAACCATTGGATTCTCACGCGTTGGTTTGAATCCTGCCGACAACGCAATTATTTTCTGGAATTTAGCTCTCTTTCTTCTCTTGTATTCAGTTCCATCAGAAAAATAGTAATGTCGGCAAGGTGTGACTGGTTACTCAGCGAATTGGGTCTTCTGATCAAATTAAAGTCTGGATTCCAAGCCCACTGTTGAAGGTGTGTCTGCCGAGTTCCTTTCTCGGAACCTACGATCGCTGTTAAAGGTTTGAGACCATCTGTAGGCTGTAGGAGATGCTGTTTCTTTCTGCGGTGCCGACTGCTCCATTCAACAAGCACTAGTGTTAATATTAAACATGCATGTGTAAGGTTGTCGTGGCTGAGAGGTTAAGGTGATGGACTAGAAATCCATTGGTGCTTCCCCTCGTAGGTTCGAATACTGCCGACAATGGCTGTTTTTTCTGTAAATCAGCTCTGTGTTGTCGATTGAGGTACAGTTTGTGAGCAATGCTGTCGTCAAGGTGTCACTGATTCTGTAGCTACCTTAGCAAATTTGGACCAAGTGCATCCATGGTTACAAGGCACACTCTTGACAACTCCTGTTGAAGGCATCAGGGTTGACTTGGCTTCTGTGGTTTTATTTAGGGACCAGACTGTTGAAATGAGACCAGCTGTTGGCCGTTGTTCAATAGCGAGTTGTTTACAAAGGGAAACAGTTTCATAAGAGAGCATGGCCAAGTGTTCTAATGAGCAACACAAAGTGGGCTTCCTTCCACTGTGTATGAAGACTTTTGGTTTCCCAAGGAAGGTATGGGTTTGAGTAAAAGTCTTGTCAATATCTTTTGAACATGAGTATGAACTCAGCAGTAGATACTTAAGTGACAAGTCACAAGGATTACAGATTGTTACAATCCAGCATAGCCGATTACTCTCGGGCACTTGACAAAGGATGACTCCTACAGCAAATTGGGCTTCCTGCCTCCAAATGAAGGAATGTATTCAAAATGCACTGCTGAAAATTGCAGCTGGGACGAGACTGGTTTCGGTTTTTTTTTCCTTAATTTAAATATTGCTGTATGTCAGGATGGCCGAGGGGTTTTAGGTGCCAGACTCAAGAGATGCCTCTTTCTGTAGTGATTTGGACTTTCTGGTTTCCGAAAGGAGGTGTGGGTTCAAATCCTGCTCCTGACACCCTCTTTTTGACATGATTTTTGATTCGGCTCTTGACACTTGTCCGACAGACTTCAATGCAGGTTTTACATTAATCATTGTATTGTATGCTCATGATGTTGTCACCATCAAAATTAGCTGTTTCGTCTTACAACCTGATTGTTTAAAATCGAGGAGACAATACAATAAGTGGATTAATTGTGATCCCGATTAGCCCCTTCTGGCCAAAGTCAGCATGAGCCTTAACATTGGACGTCTTTCTATGTAGATGGTTCTTGTGACATGCATGGAACAGAATGACAGCCAATCAGTTGAAGCTCATACTGTTGCCTAAAAATCAGAAATGGGGGGGCAATGCTAATGTTCATGCTAATGTTAGCACATAATGACAAAGAACAGAAGTTGTTGTGGCCGAGTGGTTAAGGTGATGGACTTGAAATCCATTGGGGTTTCCCCGTGTAGGTTCAAATCCTGCTGACAATGCAGTCACTTTCTGGACTTTAGCTCTCTATCTTCTCTTGGTTGATTTAATTTTTATTTAATTTATCATTATTATTATTATTATTAATTCAATCTCTGGTGTAATAACCTTATTTATTGATCGATTGAATTGTTTTTTATTTTATTATCTGTTCTTATTGCTGCTGGAAATGTAAATTTCCCAGAGGGAGCCATCCCAAAGGGATCAATAAAGTCAAGTCTTAGTCTCAGTCTAAGAGTCAGCATGGCCAGGTGTTCTAATGAGCTACACAAAGTGTGCTTCCTTACACTGTGTATGAAGACTTTGGTTTCCCAAGGAAGGTAGGGTTTGAGTAAAAGTTTTGTCAATATCTTTTGAACATGAGTATGAACTCAGCAGTAGATAATTAAAGGGGCTGTCTGCCGGATTCACTCAGAAAAATGCACTTTTTAAATACAGGATGTACACACTTTAACTTTCTCTCAGTCTACACATCTGTGTTTTTGTTAATCTTTTGTGGTTAGTTTGTCCTAAGCCCCCACCTCCCGAGCCTGTATTTTGCCATTTTGTGTTTGTTTTGTAAACAGGGGGATGTTTCAGTGGAAAGACAGTGTTTACAACCCTCCAGCCAATCGCAGAGCGGGGGGTGGCGTGTCGCAAACGGGGCCGGGCGAACGTGTCAGCTGCGTGACGTCACTCCCGCGGCAATTTGAAAGCACGCACGGATTTTTTTTTTCTTCACTCACTCATTCACACACATCAGTCTCTGTGAGAGAGTGAGTGAAAAAAAAATAAAAATGCTGTTTACAAAACAAACACAAAATGGCAAAATACAGGCTGGGGGTGTGGGGGTTTAGGACAAAAACACAGATGTATCGACTGAGAGAAAGTTAAAGTGGGTACATCCTGTATTTAAAAAGTGCATTTTCCTGAGTGAATCCGGCAGACAGCCCCTTTAAGTGACCAGACTATTGCATTATAGTTTCACAAGAAATACAGATTGTTACAATCCAGCATCGCCGATTACTCTCGGGCACTTGACAAAAGATGACTCCTACAGCAAATTGGGCTTTCTGCCTCCAAATAAAGGTTTGGATTCAAAATGCACTGCTGAAACGTATTAGCTTTGCTGGGACCAGACTGGTTTCAGTTTTATTTCCCTTGATTTAAATATTGTCAAATGTCAGGATAGCCGAGTGGTCTAAGGCACCAGACTCAGGAGATACATCTTTCCATAGTGATTTGGACTTTCTGTTCTCCGAATGGTATACATACAGACCCAGGAAGGCCAAAGCCTTATATATAGCCTTATATATATATATATATATATATATATATATATATATTGGCTGGCAACCAGTCCAGGGTGCCCCCCGCCTACTGCCCAGAGCCAGCTGAGATAGGCGCCAGCACCCCCCGCGACTCTTGTGAGGAATAAGCGGTCAAGAAATGGATGGATGGATATATATATATATATATATATATATATATATATATATATATATATATATATATATACACAGTATATATATGGCCTGTGACCAGTAAGTTTATTGATAACTTATCATGGATTTTATATCTCAAATGCATTTAGTCACGTAAAGAAAATGAAACTATTGTAATGGTTCAACAGATTTGTTTTTGTTTCGTTTTTCAATGTAGTACATCAGGAACACAACACTATACTGTACAATTACAGTATTTACACTCCAATATGTGCTGCATGCATTTTGGGGCAAGGAGGTTTGAGAGGACCATCGCAATCATCTTTCACCTTCAAGTTTTATTTTTCATAGATCATATTTGATTTTAATTTTATCCCAAAAGTGCATGAAATGAACATCTCATTAAATTGACAACATCGAGCAGTGATCAAAATTATTTACAATACATTATTAGATGAGCCTATATTATGATATACAAGGCATTTGACAATTTTTACACTCATCCTGACTCACTGTCACTCTCCTCTGGTGGGAGCTGATTTTTGATTGCTAGCATGAGTTTTGCTCTCGTCAAGTCAAGTCATCTTTATTTATATAGCGCTTTCAAACATCTGTCACAAAGCGCTTTACAGAAACACAACAAAAACAAGCATAACATAAAACTGTGTGACATCATGCCTCAGTGCATGAATCCATTCATTTAAATTAACTCTTTGACCGCCAAAAACATTTAATGACGTATTCTAAAATCCTAATGAATGCCGCCAAAAATGTTAATTTACGTTTATTACGTTTTTTTTTTGTTTTTCTCAATGGGCAGCGCAACATCTTGTGCAGCGCTGCCTTATCACTAAACAAAAAATAGTGTCAAAGTCACTGTTGTGCAAACAAAATGTATCTTTTCACTAAAAGCTTGTTGTTCCTTAATATTTTTGTATATTCGCTTATGTCACTCAAATGACCTAATTTCAAATGGTGATTACTAAAGAACGGAACAAGGTAGAAACATACTTTTTTTTTTCCTCATGAAAGAAAGGAATCCAATCTTTCATATAGTATCCACCATATTTATGTCGTCATGCTGCACAATATTCTGTTTGCTTTGAAAGATGAATGAAAATGTTCCGAATCGACTGGCACCGTTGGGATTTTTTGGATAATGTTTGGCAGTCAAAGAGTTAATAGTTGGAATAGACTTGTTAAAGAAAGAAATCCTCTAACTTAAGATGATCTCGGAATTACAAATCTTCGCCTGGATGATTGTCTGGATGATGACATGCACTTCTGCTACAAGGTATAATGTCATTGTTTTGACGTGCGACATTTGTTTCACTTCCGTGCTGAATGGTCACATTACCGTGTATTTTGACTTTTATTGGTTGCTATGTCAATTTATCAATCATTTGTGAAGTGGTGTGAAGAGGTGAGGTTATTTTGAGGCAGGTTTCCGAGATGCACTAAATTTGGCTTAAAACACGTTGGCTCAAGATTGACTTGTTCTAATAAAGACTTATTTGGATACACCTCTATTACAATTTTTACTTTTGTGCTGCTGGGAAATGAAAATAGAGACCTCAAGAGACTTTTTTTTTTTTTTTTTTAAATCTAAATCTCAAAATCAACATTTATGTCCAAACAATCTATTTTTAACTCAAAACTAATGCTGCCGACATGCAGACCCTTTTGTCAGAGCGGGTCACATATATTGAATATCAGATATCATGTATCATGAAAGAATAGTTATCATGGGCCACGAATCATCACAGTGTCAAATCATGAGTTTACCGTATCGTCCTAGCCCTATTCCTTAGCAATTTGTACATGAAGTCGATGTGCAAGCCGATTTACGCCTGGAAGAAGTAAGGGGAACCTCTCAAAAGAAGAAATTTCACTGTTTCCTCAGAAACAGGCAACACAACAATCCTGTTGAATCGTTTGAACAAGTACCACCCAAATGATGATGTGGACAGCATGCAAATGCAAGCGGAATTTTCACAGCCTGCCCCCCGCAGATTTTTGCGGTTTAGCCGCTACCAATTCTGTTCTCTAGCCAGTGGAGCAAAGCAGTGACCAATCGTGTCATCTTTTGTTCATGCGCTTGCAAGTAGCAATGATGTTGTAGTCATGGATTTCATCATGTAAGAATGTTTCACCTGGCTGAGGGTCAGTGTAGTCCACAGTGTAGCCATCAAGCTGGAGCAGCTCCACTGGCTCTGCCTTCTTTTCCCGGTAGCTGCACATTGCAAATGTGTACTGACTCACCTGTTGTAAGCCAAGAAAGGAATTGTAAATGAGATGTGTGGTCCTTGTCAACTCATAACAGCATGCTGCATGACAGAGACAATGCGTAATGAATGAAGGAAAATTTGGATTATCTGATATCCTCATGTATATTCCAGTATACCATGCATACTGTACTGTGGTTTTCAGACAGAATCTTTAAACAAGAAAAGCAATAAGGTTATTTTGACCAAATTAATAGCAATGTGCATTATCATTACATACTACAAACATAACATTAATTTATGTATGTACTGTACTTAAACCTCCTCAGCCTACCTGCACAAACTCTTCCCCTGAAATGTGCAATAACTTCCTTCCATTCTTTATTGATAAGATTGACAAACCTAGCGCACTCACCACCACCAACATCACCTCTGACCCTTCCATTCAGGGCCATGGCTCGGTGGTGCTAAACTCATTTGAAATAATTTCCCTGAGATCTCGAGAAGATGTTGTCCACCATCTGGCTCCCCATGTGATTCTGTTCCCCCTCATTTCTTTAAAGAGGTTCTCCCGAGTATCGGCAATTTAGTTCTGGCTATTATCAACAAGTAGCCTGTCTCCTCTTGTCCCCAAACCATTTAAACATGCTGTGGTACAACCACTCCTGAAGAAACCCGGTCTAGACCAATGTGTGCTGTCAAATTTTAGGACCATTTCCAAACTGCCTTTTCTCTAAAAAATAATTCTGGAGAAAGTGGTACACATGCAACTATGCACTTTCTTGGGGGAAAATAACATCTTGGAGGTTTTCCAGTCAGGTTTTAAAAAAATGCATGGCATAGAGTTAGCCCTGTTACAAGTTTTTAATGACATCCTCCTGGCAAATGACACTGGAGACTATGTATGTCTTTACTGTTAGACCTGACTGCAGCCTTTGATGCAGTGGACCACAGTATTCTGTTGGCTCGTTTACAGCACCAGGTGGACATTGGTGTTAGTGCTCTTGAGTGGTTTCGATCCTATTTGGCCGACAGAACATGCTGTGTTCGCCTTGGGTCTCCGAGTCCCGTACCGCCCCACTGTCATATGGTGTTCCACAAGGTTCTGTATTGGGGCCCCTACTGTTCTCACTATATTTACTGCCCTTGGGCTCCATCCTAAGAAAACATGGGCTATGCGGATGACAGTCAGATCTTTGTCCCGCTTAGTAAAAAGGACGCATTCTCATTGAGGCCTCTTTTGTCCTGTCTGGAAGAATCAAAGCCTGGATGGCTTTAAATTTCTTCAACTTGAATGAGAAGAAAACAGAAGTTATGGTCTTTGGTCCCAGCGGCTCTTCTCATCCTGCCGACTTGGGTCCTCTGGCACACTATCAAAAGCCAAGCGCCTCATACCTGGGTGTCAAGATGGACAGTGACTTTAAACTGGACCGGCAAATTGCCGAGGTTGTCAAATCCAGCTTTTTTCATCTTAGGCAGCTGGCTAAGGTAAAAAAATCTCCTATCTCAGCAGCACTTAGAAACGGTCATCCATGCCTTTGTTACATCTCGGCTGGATTACTGTAATGCACTTTACTCTGGAATCAGCCAGTCCTCCCTCCAGCGTCTCCAGCTTGTCCAAAATACTGCTGCTCGTCTCCTCACTGGTGCCCATAAGAGGGAACACATAACCCCTATCCTGATCTCTCTTCACTGGCTGCCCGTGAAATTTAGAATCCGCTTTCAGTGTGGAGCTATAGAAACTCTGAAAAAGTGTTGAAATCAACCATTTGAGAGTCAATTCATCGCTGGGCATTTTGGTTTGTAAGTCCACGACTACAGCTCTGAGACCCCTCTGGTGTATTGCAACAAGAAAATGAGCTTCTCTTCAGTGGCACTAATGGTGAAGACAGTTTGAGTGAAAAAACATTGCTAAAACATTAGTAAAAGAACTGAAGCTACGAAGATGCATTTGTTTTCATTGTCATGGAAATGGCATATTAAAGCAATAGGTTAAAAATCCTTAAGCAGTATATCCAAAAATGAAATTAGCCTCTTCAGAAAACATTGCAAATCAAGAAAATCAATTTGGGACACAATGATAAAAAATTTTAGGTTTTAAAAGTTTGCCAAATATTAAATGTTTTTTTCTCAGCAACAGTTGTTATATTTGAATGATAACTGCCAATAATTAAAATACTCATATCAATAAAAAAATCCCTTGGTTTTTGAAAGAACATTCAGTGGGTTATCTCTCTATCAATATTGATAAATTGTAAATGACATGCTATATACATGAAGCATGTTTTGCAAAAGGCCAGTATCGACTGATATATAATTGGCTTCACTTTGGAATGTAATGTTGACAGCCGATGCTCGTTACAGGAAGTAGTGACACTCTGCTGCTACAGTTGCTGCTAGTCATGCCAACCTGTCGTCACAAATCAACAGGCCTGGCCAATCAGCCACTGTCGCCACCTCTGTAGCTGCAAGTGGCAGGTTTCACTCTAACTGCAGCTGCATTCTGGCTGTGTGTGTGTGGGGGTGTGGGGGTGTTTGTGTGTGTGTGCGTGCCAAATGAGATTCCAAACGACAACACTGATGAGACCTAGGGCAAAGTAAAGGATGGAGGGACTCCTCCACAGCAGTTCCCTGGCCTTTAGGAAACCACAAAGGCAAATCTGAAACTAATTTACAGCCCCCACCCACCACCCAAAAAGCTCCATCTCTTTCTTCCACTGCCTTTCTCTACATGGTTATGTCTCCATTGTACTCTCAGCTGTCACTCAGCACAGGCAAAAGACAATTAGACAGACATGGTTATCAAAAACACTTGTGTGTAAATTCTCATGTTCATTTGTTGCATGTGGTGAATGTACTTGTATGTAGAAGCAAACTGAAATCTAAAATGTAGAGGCAACTTAACTGATTCACTGCCAGTCCACGAAAAAAATTAACTCTTTTACTGACACACATTATCAAAAAAAAACAACAACCAAAAAACAAGCCCCACAGTGCCAGCCAATTTCGAGCGTTTTAACTCCTTTTCAGGGCAAGCAGAATATTGTGTGCTTTTACTACATTTACAATGTGGGTACCAAATGAAAGATCACGCTCCATTCTTTCATTAGAAAAAAAATGTTTCTCTACCTTATTCTGTTCTTTAGTAATCCCCATTTGAAAATAGGTCATTTGAGTGACATTGAGCGAAAATTGAAAAGAAAAGATACATTTTCTCCACAACATTGACTTTGACACTAATATTTTTTGTTTAGTGACACTCTGTGAATTAGGTTTAATGTGACAAAGGCTTTGATCATTCACGTCATCCTTGAAAACGTTCTATTTCATCAGATTTCATCAGATTCCGTCATGTTTCATTATAATTCCATACACCGGCAGCCCATTGAAAAGAGACACAATGCTGCCATATGCTGGCCATAGTTAGTTGGCGTTTTTGATTTCACAACCCATTGACCAAGCAACACTGCACTTAATTGCTCTGGTCATAGATTTAAAAAAAAACAAAAAAAAAACAGTTGACGTCATTTAACGTTTATGACGGCATAGATCGTGATTGTACTAATCATTATTAAACGTTTTTGGCGGTTCAAGAGTTCATCTTTGATGTCTAAAACCGTCTATGGCAGTGAATGTATTAATAACAAAACAAAAAAAGACATCAAGTACCGTTACTATTTAAATACTAAGGGTGTCACGATTTCGATTTTTTATCGAAATCGATCGAAATTACGTCACGATTTCGAGCATCGAAATAGAAGAGAGGACACACGATTCACACCCGGCTCGTCAAGGGGAAGGGAAGTAACACAATAACAGAAAATATAGAGTAGATAAACACGGGTCGACTTTAACATCTGAGTAGTTTTAATTGAAATTTCAGGGAGGGGTTTGACAAGGGAGTGAAAGTGGAAGGTGAACAAATAATAACCGCATTTGACAGAACTGACAGAACGGAGGAGAAACAACAATAACCAATAGGGGTATAATACACGGATACACAATAGCGTCGCGCTGGCACAGTCGTCCAATCGGAGTGTCGCGCTGGCACAGTCGTCCAATCGGAGTGTCGCGCTGGCACAGTCCTCCAATCAGAGTGTCGCGCTGGCGCATTCAAACTGAAGTACCATTATACGGGCACCAGCCGACACAAACACACACATACATACTAGGGGAGCGGAGCCGGCGGCGGGCCCGAGCCGCCAGCCGTAACAACGGGAAACACGACAAACATGACGGGACATTTACGCAGGCATCACAAAGATTTAGATTTATCAAATTCAACTAGAAGTGGGAAAACAACGGTCCAACCAACTATTTCATCCTCATTTACAGTGAAACTTCCACACACTTCAGCTCGCGCGAAACGCCAGATCCATAGGTCTATTTATAGCAGCAGACCTGCAGCCTTGGAAAACGCTGGATTCAAACATTTAATTAGTGTACTTGAACCACGCTACAGTATGCCCAGCAACTGTAAATGTTGGGATATAGTTTGTTCAGGCTGTATTTGTTCCATGACTTTGGATACAATATATTTTTTGTTGTTGTTGCACATTGCACATTATTTTAAGAGGAACGCACAGCACACTGTTGTAACCAAAAACAGTCAATAGATGGCAGGCACCCACTGTGACTTTTTGTTTTTGTTTTTTTATTTTTTATTTTACACTTCAGTAAGAACAAGACGGTTAACTTTATATTGTAAATAAATTCTTTGAATTTGATCATTCCTGCCTAATGTCAATTATTATATATTACATAAATTTACACAAAAATAATATGGAAATTGCATCACCTATATGTAGCCGATCTTTTGAAATAAGATTTACTGTACAATGAATAGAACCAATGATCATAGACTAGCCTTAGCCTACAGAAGCATATGCCTCTGTGTTATAAAGTGGGGGAGCGGAAAAAAAACAAAAAATAAATCGAAAAAAAAATCGAATCGTGACCCCAAAATCGAAATTTAAATCGAATCGTGGAGTTGGCGAATCGTGACACCCCTATTAAATACACATACATAAACATACAAGAAATGAGTGGATATAGGAATTTCTAGCCTATTTTTACATTGAAACCTAGAAACCCAGACATTTGACAGCCCATCTATTATTTACTGATTTATTTTACTCTCTCCGAGCTATAAGTGCATAACAATAAAGTCAAGTCTAACTCTAAGTCTAAGTGTAAGTCTAACGTATTATCTTAACAACAAAAACACACAACCTTATATTTGCTTGTTCCAGCCAATCGCTCCCATCTCTCCCAACTGGGCTCTGGATGTGCACAGAGCTGTTTGCTGCCATCCTATCATATTACAGCAGTGCTGTAAGTACCTAAGTTTAAACCACAATAATTCAATATTGTATGGAGTTGTTCTTAACTTTGATTAATGCCTCATTGTCATTGGAAAGTGCATATGAGGAACTTTCAGAAAAAAATCCTTAAGCAGTCTCCTAAGCTGAAGGTTGTGAGTTTGTTCTTCAACCCTTGGGTGATTTTTATTTATTTTTTATTTTTATTTTATTTTTTCAACTATTTTACTCTCTTCCAAGTGTAACTCTTAGCCTACTCTAAAACTGAGTCTATTTGGTCCCACTCTAAATAGAGTCAAATTTACTCAAAGAATGGGGAACAATGTAATGCATGTTTAAGCAGTCTTAAGCGTGTGGACATGCGTGCCAGTACATTCGGACCATTCTCACGCACGCACAGCTTTATTTTGTAATCTGTCTGAATGCTCTGAAGGGGGACACTCAGCCCCGTGCTGATTACTGGGAGGAGGAGATGTGAGGACAGCAAAGAAATAAAATATAATGAGAATGAGAATGAGAATGGAACCCATAAATCCGTGTGATGAACATCTGAAACACAGTTTCAGGTTCAGGTCATTGTTCATTTTAAGTGTTAATTTAAATTTTTAAAACATTATGATTTTTTTTGGTGCCACTATTTTTAATTTACTAATTTAATTTAAATAATTGATTGCTTGTTTCTGGTGTCTCAAACAATGATGTACTTCCGGTTTGCATACAGTGAACATTGCCAATATTATAAACACATATTTGGCACCGGAGGGCGCTGAATTCCATCACCCACAGTCAGTGGACTATATGCACGAGTGGTATGACATAAGTCCGTGAAAATCTTATATTTCACAACCCTTTCCTGTAATAGCGCTCGCTGTTGGTTTGAAAGCGCTATATAATTAAAGATGACTTGACTTGACTTGGTTTGAAGTAGTAATCATTTCGAAAATTTCTCTCAATTGTCAACATTTTGGAGTATTTTTTCATCATTCTTTATATGTGTGTGGTTGTGTGTACTCGTCATGACATTGAAGGAGAGGGGGACAGCCAGTACATCAAACTTCTGTGTGCCTAAATAGATTCTAGATTCTAGCTGCTTATTCTGAGCAGTGGAGACAGAGGGTTGTTAACATTCGCTGGGATAAGTTTGCAGTTACAGACAGAACCAAAGTCTGTTCTCGGCATTTACTTCCTGCTGATGTTATCCAGCCCTCGACCACGCAAGAGCGCTGATTGGTAACACTGGAACAGGAGCTGTCATGTTGTTACTCTGTTTATATAGATCAGGGGTGACAAACTCATGTTAGCTCAGGGGCCGCATGGAGGAAAATATATTATCAAGTGGGCCGCATCAGGAAAATAACTTAAAAACAATTGCCGTCATTTATACGCAGATTTTCGTGGACCAGCCCTAAATTACGGAGCTCAACTATAATCATATTGTTCCGAAAAATAACACGAATGTAAATGGAACGCGTCAACACTTTGCTGGTATACGTTTCGGACATGTCAAATCGACCTGTTTTGCATATATAATGACAAAAATTTTTTTTAATAATAATTATAATTAAATAATGGGGTTAAGTTGCGTGTAAAATAATGACATCCAGGATGACGATTCCCCGTACAAATTATATTGCTCATCTGAGGACTGCTTGTGAAATTGCAAATCTATATGTTTTGATCATGCCGGCTGATTAATTAATCCGACATTACATTTTTTTTTATTTTATTTTTTTTTACAAAATCATCTCGCAGGCCAGATTAAACCCATTAGTGGGCCTGATCCGGTCCGCGGGCCTCATGTTTGTCACCACTGATATAGATTATCAATGTTCCTGGCCCTTTGAGTTTTCCTATGTCTGTATGTATATTATTCCTATACTGACATTTTATTCTATTAAAAAACAAAAAATATTTATGAGTCATGATTCCTGCGCCGCTGGGATGACGCCACCATGTTTCCAAAGCAGCCACATTTCAGCGATGGCACTGATTTAAGTGAAAAGTCACCGTGGTCTATAAAACAGTTATACAGCAGAGGAGACATTACATCTGCTTTAAAACATCGACGAGGCTGAGATTGTCAAGGTTGTCGGCAAAGAGGAGCAGTGCTGCCCGTTACACTGAAGTGGTGACGCATTTCAAATTTTCATGGTATTATTAGCTTATAGAAAAATATTGGCTGTTAGATGTGATAGGGTCATGATATTTTTGGCAGTACAGGGCTAGTAACAGGCTCTGTATGAAGCTCCAACACAACACCCGCTCCCGTCTGCCTCAGAGGGGGAAGGACGGTACTATGTGGACTCTGATGGCCCCGGGAAGGGGCTACATTACATCATTTACATGAAAAGACACAGAATTTTAATAAAGAAAATACTTTTAGTATACTTAAATAGGGAATAATCATTTTAGGCAATGACGTCATTTGCAAAAAATATCGGGTCAATCAATTATTACATTAATAATGGATTGCTTAAGTAAATTTCTTAACTCATTCACTCCCAGCCATTTTCACAGAAGCAATCCCGTTCGTTCCTGGTTGTTTTACTGGATTTTGACTGATTTTGCAAGGCCCACAGAATATTGTGTTCTATTGCTATAAAAGCATGGAACCTATCAAAAGAAAGATTAAAGTCTCTTCTTTCATCAGGAAAAAAGTATGTTTCCGTTTTGCAGCAATTAGCATTAGAAGAGAGCTAAGTTTCATCAGTTTTCACAAATATATTTAAAATTGTAAGTAATTTAGCTTTTTTTCTAGATGGCCCTGGTTGATCTCCTTTGCTCTGCTGCCACCTGCTGGCCTTTTGTGTGAGAACTACCATTTCTGCAACCGTTCTTTGCAGTTGAGAGGCTGCATCAAAGCCTTCTGTATGCTCTAGCATAAAACAAAAAACAAAAAACGTATAAATACGTCTTTGGGACACTTAGAACATAAAAAACGTATTTACACGTTATTGGAAGCAAATGAGTTAATTAATCTGGATAAACATGAGAAACCTCAGTAAATCAGCAATTAAAGTGAAGGATACAACATTTTAATAGTTTAATTATGAGCTCATTTTCATCTTCTAGGTTAATATAAATTGTTAAAACACCCAATCAGGGTCTATTAGGTGCACATTTATTTTCTAATCTACCTGGGATCTTAATGGGGGGGAGAACATCACCTACAGTTGGTTGGCAACCCGTCCAGGATGTCCCCCTCCTCTAACCCAGTGTCATCTGACTAATCAGGATGAGCAATGCACAAATTTTCTATCACGTTTTGAGGCGTGGTTGAGGCCCGAAGTGCAAGGAGGCACAGGTGCTCAAAAGGTGGTGGTTCCATCCATCCATTTCCTTAACCGCCTTTCCTCACTAGGGTCGCAGGTGTTAAGTTTCCGGTCTGACCGGAGAGTGGATCCCAGAAACACAGAACAAAGAGGAGGATGCGAATGTTTTATTCACCAAACACGTGAATATAAACAAAAAGCGCTGGACAGAGGCCAGGGAAAAAAGGTTAACAAAAGGTGCTTGCAAAATGCAAGGAGAGAAATTAAACAACACAAAAAGACCCGAAGGCTATAAACCGCAAACCAAGAAAGTAACAGATTACTATTGCTATTGAAAACACGCCACTCAAAGGTGGGAACAAAAAGAGACGTAGCAAAACTTACGTAGACCCAAAACGAGAACTTTAGTATCGAATTGTAGCGAAGACGAAAAAACAGTAGAAACACTAGGCTATGGCTGTGAGCAGACGGAGCAACGACCCGACAGTGGCTGCAAGGAGTCCCAGTCCTTATGAAGGCCTAATAGGTGATGCACTGCAGGTGTGGTGCGGGGGACACGCCCCTCTCATTAATCAGGCACTGTGAGACAAGGAAAAAACACACTGAGAGCCCAGCAACATGACAGCAGGGGTGCTGGAGCCTATCCCAGCTGGCTTGGGCAGTAGGCAGGGTACACCCTGAAGTGGTTGCCAGAAGGTCACACAGAGACGAACAACCACTCACACGCACACCTTGGGTCAATTCGGAGCACCCAATTAACCTGCCATGCATGTCTTTGGAATGTCGGAGGAGACCGGAGTACCCGGAGAAGACCCACACAGGCACGGGGAGAACATGCAAACTCCACCCAGGAAGGCCGAAGCCTGGACTCAAACCCAAGTCCTCAGAACTGGGAGGCGAACGTGCTAACCACTCAATCACCGTGCCACCGGTGGTGGTTTAATAAAACAAAAAGGTACTCCAGGAACTAGATAAACAAAACCCAAAACAAGCGCAAAAAAACTACAAAGAAATAACTTGACTTAACTGAAGACCAGGGGTGTATTTCACAAAGCAGGATCAACAAACTGAGATTAACCCTGAACAACGAGTTGACATACCCTCCGATAGGAAACTCTGCGTTTTCGGTTCCAGCACAGCTGATTTCACTGAGTTATATCACTACAGCTGGACTTACTACCAGACCTACTACTAGTCCGTCTCAATGGAGCCCCGATTTGTCGAGTCACCATGGCAATGGGGAAACCGAGCACAGCGGCGCCCTCTACTTCCGTGTTACTTATTATTATTATTATTATTATTATTATTATTTCTGCCCCTCTCAGCCGAAAATCTTAATGCGATCATATGTCGAATTTGAACATGTCTTTATAAAAAAAAAAAAAAGAAGAAGAAAGAAAAAAGAAATAAACAAGTGCAACGCCGCAGCGGCTCCCCATACAGCAGTTCTTCTCAAATAGTGGGGCGGGCCCCCCAGTCTGGCACGAGGCTTCGTTAAGGGGGGCGCTTTTGACCTCGGGGAACATGCTTTTCGATTTTATTTTTTATTTTTTTATTTTTTTTACTGTCTTACATTTAACTCTTTGGCCGCCATAAACGTTATATGACGTTTAGTATAATCCTAGGGTATGCCGCCAAAAACGTTATTTGATGTTAACTATGTTTTTTAATGGAAACGGGTAGAGGAAAGCCTTGGGCAGCTGTGCTCAAAATATCAAGCCGATCGGGTTACTCTAATGAGTATTCCTGGCCACTAGATGGCTGTGATGAGTCTTTTGGACAAGATCGGGTAGGAGACAACAGTAGAAGGAGAGAGGCTGAGCTAGAGTGTTGAGGGGGAGCGAATGGCTAACTTGGCTAAGAGAGTCAAAAAGGCTACAGATGGCAATCAGCTCAAAAGCATCGACCAGTACTCAAGAGCACAGTGATGACGGGGTTAAGTCATAGATGACGCGGTGACGCGGCCGTTTCGACCACGTCCTAAGGCCCCACCGGCTAGCGATGCTAATAACGTCCTAAGGCCCCACTGGCTAGCGATGCTAACACCGGAGAAAAGTGGTGCACAATGGAGCACTCTTGCACAGATGACGTTTCATCGGACGATGATGACTACTATGGGTCCGATGCAAGACAGTCTTGGACTGTCTTTCGTCCTCCAAAGAACGTGAAGGTAAGCGCTAACATGCTAAGAGATTGCTAGTAAGATTACTTTCCTAACTTTTCGGGCGATCTGCTAGCAGCGTGTGTAAATGTGCTGATATACACTAAAACATCTATTACCTATACAAACGTGAATGTATATTTTATAGATCGTGCTCACAGCAACGTCCAACCGCTGGTTCTACGACAAAGAAAGGTAAAAAAAAAAAAAAAAAAAAAAAGTTTTCAATATACCGCAACAATAAAAGGAAAGTCTTTCGATAGTATTGTAATTGTATATGTTTCTTTCAGCTCCTATTCATAGGGCCTAAAGTGACCCTTCTCACAGTGAGCAGAACAAAGGTAAAAAGAAAAAATTCTCCACAGCACTAATAAAATATTTGATGGTAAACGTCTTCTATAATTTACAGAATGTGCATCAACCAATACATCCAAGAAAAAAAGGTAAACATATGCACACGCACACATTGCATCACACTGCTCTAAAATAATATGATATTGAAATGTATATTTGCAGATCCCAAAGATTCTGGCTGGCATGAAGTTGATGAATTCGGCTGGCAGCCAACCATCTTCCCCTTTGCTGCAAAACCAGGACCAAGGGATGCTGCAGCAGAGCTGAATTCCCACCTGCCAGCTGACATCCTGGAGCTCTTCATCACGGATGAACTTCTCCAGCACATCGTTCATCATACCAACCTCCACGCAAATCAGTCCATGCAGAAGCAGACTGACAAAAACTGTTGCGCACGTGTAAATAGTTTGCAAAGAGTTTTCCAAATTGTTTGTTCGGATTGCTACTGTTGAATTTAATAAACTGTTATTTTGCAATCAAAAAACACTTTTTTATTGTTGGGGTAGTGTTTTATAGAAGTTTAGGTGTTTGTAGAATCACTCATGCAAAAAAAAAAGTGCCAAATTCACTAGAGTGCACGAAATAACATCGTTTCACAAAAAGCTTGATTTCTCCGTATTTTGGAAGAAAATAGAGGATTTGGGTGAAACGAAGCTGTTTTCTATTGTTGATTACTGAAAGTCTGAATAAGGTAGAAACAAACTTTTTTGTTTAGATTAAAGATGAGACTTCAATCTTTCATTTGGTAGTATCCGCGTTTCCATAGTCCTAACACAACATTTTCTGTGGAGCTTGAAAGATCGGTAAAATTCTGTAAATCAGCTGGCACTATGGGGTTACCTTTTCCGAAAATGGCTGGCAGTCAAAGAGTTAAGTGCAATTGCACCTCCACTAGATTAGGGGGCAGTAGCGCTCATTGGCAGTGTGCGTAGGGAGCATTCGCTCTGTGGTGTCGGGGTTTTTGCACACAGCACAGAGTATGAGTATGAAGTGTAGGCACGAAGTGTAGCAGACCCTCAAATGACACCAAAAAAATAAAAAATTAACAGGGATGATAAGACAGGCGGAGAGCGAGACGGAGATAATTATATTTATTTATTTATATTAGTGGGGGTGGCGGTCGTGAGATGTTTTCTTCTTCCTAGTGGGGGCATGACAGAAAATAATTGAGTAGCACTGCCATAGAGGAAGGTGGCTCGGGTCAATGCGTAAATTTAAATGTAATAGTCCTTTGTAATCACAATAATATTACAGGAAAAAACCTGTTGAATGATAGCTCATTAATTCATTTCATTTAGGTGAAATCCAGTGAGGGGGAAGCGCTCTTGATGTAAGATGAAATGCTGCAATGTGAGCGCATATGACTACGTTTGGTAATGTTGCAAATGACAGTTTAAGTTGTGTATGGAGATGATGGACTGTGATGTGAAACGGTACTGCTCAAAACTGTGCGAGAGTGCGTAAATGCCAGCATAGATGCGCGGTCTGATAACATTCTCGCGACGAATATTTAATTTCCTGCGCAATAAAGCGGCACCTTCATCAATAGGTTAATTGTCAAAAGAACATGCCATGTTTGTGACAAAAGTGGACTTTATAGAAAACGCGTATTTACGCCAAAAGTCGCCGCAGCGGACTGAATGAATGAGGAAATGCAATATCGTGTGTGGCTGAAAGGAGGCGGGGACAGGGAAAAACCAGAGGTTCATTATGAAAAACCTGCTACCGACTAGGTTAGGTTCATGAACCTTGTGCTATCCGAGAGCTTGAATGACCTCTTTTTTATGAAACAGGCTACAGTTACCTCTTATGCTCGGTTCTCACCAAATCCGAAAAGGCGAACTGGAACGATTCCTTCGCGAACGTTTCACCGCGTAGAATTTTTTGGAACTATTTCCACTCATTCGCGCTTTTTACCTCCACTTCTTTCCTGGGACTAAACAGCCGTGGCACTAGAGAGGACAATAGAGAGGACGCCGTGTGTGACGTAGCCCGTACTCGAAGCCGATTGGCTGCCGCGAGGCAAAAAGCGAAAAAAATTCAATTTTTTTTAACTTTGGCGAATATGCGATTGTGTGGATTTTCGTCACGAATGTGCGGATTTTCGCGGCTGTGCACCGGGAAACGCGTCCTCCGCGCCGCCCCACGCACTTTCGTTCCGTTGCGCACGAACTCCATTGACTACATGCAAACGCACCGCCGAAATGGAAGATGCAGAGTTTCCCACACTTAAGGGTTTATTGACTCAGTGTTGTCACTAAACCTGCTTTGTTGAAATACACCCCAGGAACAAAGGATCCATGATAGCGACGTCACATAGACAATGCATGCACCCATGCAGACTGAACAAAAAACAGCAGAAATACACTCATACTGATTGATGCAACAAGACACACCTGGGTGAGACACAAGTGGTTGAGGGCACTGATTTGTCAACACACGGGGCAGGGTAGACACACAGGTGGACATGGTTACGCATGATGAGACAAAAACATATATCAAAAACACTAATCAGACAAAAGACAATATGAACAGCCAAAATACAAACAAAACCCCAACCCAACCCAACCCAACCCCACCGAACCGAAACAAGTCATGTTCAGGCTGATGTTTGAACTGGATAAAATAATGTTTGCAAAATTTGCAAGTCTGGATAAATAAATGCCTTTTTTTTTCTCAAAATGCTCCAAATGGACTTACAGTGGTACCTCTACTTACGAACGTCCCTTCATACGAAATTTTCAAGTTACAAAACTCCTCAACACGAAAATATTGCCTCTTGTTACAAAACAAGTTTCAGGGTACGAAAGGTAAAACTACAGTATGGGCTGCTACTCGGAGCTGCCAGAGTTTCCTGAATGCAACATACTTACAGCTGCTCTGCCACTGGCTATTACTGGCATCTTCCTGGCATCCCATTGGCTAAGAGGGACCTGTACCGTATGTGACCATAGATACAGAATAGAATGTGTCTATGAAGCGTCCTCGTCATTCGCCCCTCCGGCCATGAGGTGTTTAGATAGTTTTACGTAAGTGTATTCACTAACGGCCGACGAATTTGTGCAAAAATTAAAACAATTGGTAATTGATGAAGGCTATGTTGCACAGTAAGGGGCCTATTCACTAAAGGTTTGCGTCGCCTTTGCACCGTGCTAACCGGCAAAATGGAGCATTTAGGGAGCACCTAATTCACTAAACACGCGCAGATGGGAAATAGGTGGGTAACTGGGTGCAGACTGCGAGTGCAGTTGTGGTGCAATATTTCATGCTATTACTGGACGCAGCGCATTCTTAGTGAATATGCCCCTAGGTTTTTAATTGCGAGGAGACGGGCCTTTTTTGGAAAAAGATGCCTCGCCGTACCTGAAGTTTCCATCAAGTTTCGGAATTTGTTGAAAAGAATCACCCAGAAAAAGTTTTCACCATTCGGGCGATCGCTCACTATGATGATGTTTGCCTTGGACATGTTCGAAGGATTGTTTAAAAAAACAAAACAAAAAAAACAAGGGCTCCAGCCAGGTGGAGGAGTTGAACCATCACTTGGCTTCGGGAGATGATGTGCGGCTTACATGATGTAAGCGTGAGTGAGTGAGCGATAAATAAAAAATAAAATAAAATAAAAATAAACAAGATTGTTAAAAAAACAAACATCATTGGATCAGTTATTTACAAAACACCAGGCAAAAACACAGAGAGAACATGAATCAAAGAGGGCAAAAAACAAAGAGGACAGCAGTTAAAAAGGTAAATGACCATCATTTTTATTCTTCACTCTATTCTGTTTTTTACATTATGCACAGCTCTTATTTATTGTGCAATAATCTAATTGTAACATGTATTTGTTACATGTTTTGATGCATTTTTATGTTTTATAAAACATTTATGTCTGAATTTTGGGAGGCTTGGAACGGATTAGGGCATTTACATGGAAAATGTGTCTCTACTTAAAAAAATTTCTACTTAAGAACTTTCTTCCAGAACCAATTAATTTCGTAAGTAGAGGTACCACTGTACACCATTTTGGGAAAAGAGGTCCTCGCTTGTACTATAAAGACCCTTGTTTGAATAGAAGGTTATCGTAAGTACACAGCCATGCACATTTTGCAGTGCAAATGATATCAAAAAGCAGTGAAAAGCACATACTGTACACACTTTTCTGTTGCTGCATGCGCACGCACTCATACTTAAACACGCTTGAGTGCGGAGTCGATTGAGCAGTGTTTGTCAGTTGCAATACATTTAGCTGGAAGCAACCAAGAGACTTCAAGTTGGCAGTGCTCAGGCTTTTCTAGCTCCAAGTGTTAGGCCAGCTAGTGTTCATTCGACTTTGTCAATCCGCTGTCAACTTGTAGCTCTGAGACATTTTCTCTCCGACGCACAAGAGACAGGCGGCCCCGCACCCCTGCATGTTGCCCGTGTCCCGATGCAGTCACCAGGAAATGGCCGCTACCAGCCTGTTCAGCCCCCCAAACTCCCGACAAAAGCCTGCTTTGGCTTCTCCATCATTGCTGTGACAGCCGAGTGACGACAGCTTGGCTGCATCTCCCTCCTGCACAGTCCTATCGACAACGCAGGGCTGTTCATGTGAAAGGTTGAACGACCTTCCGCGCTTTGGATTAGCAGGCACCAAAGCCCGTACATTTATTAACTCCAGACCATATTCATTAAACAGTAATATATACATATTTTTAAAGTGCAATAGCAAATTAGTTGATTTTTTTTTTTATTTAGTGTAATTTATGAACAGATGACTTATTATGAATTCATTACGTAATCTGATTTGAAGTGTAACAGTAATGCAATAATGTTGATGTAATACATGTTCTATATTTTTTTTAATTAATTAGAGTTACAAATTCCTATGAGGAAAAAAATGTGCTTACCTGAACTAGAACAAAGAATCGTTTCTTCCATCTTTTCCATACATTTTTGCCAATGGCCCATAAGTACCTGTGTGTTTAAAAACAACAACAATGAACATTAAATTACACAAAACATGATTGCATTTTCTTCCTGTGTCGGTAAGAATGTTGTTTATGTTGATGTTTTGTGGCATTCACAGAAGGCCTCTCACATAAGTCTTGAGAACATATCGATTGAAGCCTAATCAACAACGACATCACCTGGTTGAAGTGGGTTACTACAACCAGACAATCCACAACAGGGTATTCTTGGCTGCACAATTTTGTTTTCTGAGCTAACACAAGTGTTGATAGTAGTATTAAGACAAATATAATGTATTCATTTTTTGAGTGCTGTAAATCATAGAATTGATTTAACTGTAAACAGCAATGGTCGTCAAGTTAATCAATTAAATAACTCAACTCAACTTTATTTATAAAGAGCTTTAAGAACAGGCATTATTGTATACAAAGTGCTGTACATAAACATAAATATCAGTTGTGCTGTAAAGAATAAGGTAACAAAACAAGAACAAAGCAAACATTTTGAAGTACAATAAAAAATAAAAAATAAAAAAAGTAAAATACAATTAAAACTGCTAGAAAAATATCAAGTAATTTTTGTATTTTCTGCATGTGGCAGTTTTTAATGTGATAATTTTCTACCATACCATACATTAAAATGTAATAAAATATGCACTAACTTGATCAAGAATGCAATAAAACCCAAAAATGTAATACTTAACAAAAAAAAAAAAAATGTCTAATAACATTTTTATCGATAATGTAATATTATTGGGGATTCTTCCATTTTCATTGTGGTTCTTTTTATCTCAAAAGTGATAATGTAGAACTTGACAGATAACGTTAATATATATATATATATAAATGTGAAGACTGTCATAACAGTAATAATAATAAAAGACGAAGAAGGATTAACGGAGAGAGTGACAGAGAAGAGAGTGAGAGGGATTTTATTTTAAAAGAACAAACGAGGGTGAGGACCCCAGTTGGCTGCCGCTTACAGGCTGTCTGCGAGAAACTCGAACGAGCTTGCTTTAGTCTGCCTTTCCCCATGGTCCTTCTCCAAGCTGTTTTGCTTGTCGGTCTAAATAAAACAGCATCTGTGAGGTGACTCAAAAGAGCCTTGCTTGTTTGGTGCAGCAAGTGCATCAGTGGCAGGAGAGGACGGCCATTTTTCAGTCAAGTCGGGCAGTCTCCTCTCAAAGAAAACATTGATGCAACGGAGAGCAGTAGAAGTGCAAGCGTAACCCCGGGTTTTCACCGGATGCGGTTGCGGTGCGGTTGTGGTGCGGTTGCGGTGCGGTCCGGCGACGCAAGCAATTAGATTCCATTCATTCGAATGGTGCAGTTTACACCGCTTGCGGGTGCGTTGCGTGTCGACTAGGGATAGACCTATTTTCTATTTTTGCCGGACGCCGCAGCGGTAGGCCTCCGGCAAATGGCAAGCTAGCACAAAACACATCGAGCGGGACAGGAAGACCGAGGCAGTTTCAAAATAAATTTCCGGTTACCTTTCAGAATAAAACACTCGCCAGCTCCTATTTCGCAAGTTTTTCAGCAAAACGTGACGTGGGCGTCGCCGGGCCATGTGCTCATTCACGGTTTAGACACCAGCGAACATGGACGAGGAGAGGTTTATATTGGAGGTGGAAAACCACAAAATAATATATGACACGGCACATCCTTTTTATAAGGACTGTAATGTATTGTGAGTTTGATGTTCGCGATTGCTTGTTGTGCCCGTCTCGCTTGCCGTACTGAGCGGCAGCCGGACGCGGAAGACAGAAATAAAGAGTGGACCCGCACTGACCCGACTCTCGTTATTAATATACTTTACAAGGACAACCAAAAAAAGGATGCTGCATGGAATCTCATAGCAGAAGAAGAAGAAAAGGTTAAATCAAAAGAAGTCCACCTCTCTTTCTGCTTCTCTGTTGAGCACAGACTTTCTGTATGTTTGTCGTTGTGAAATGCCACATGATCGCGCGCGCGCGCGGTCCCGCGAGACACGTTGGGAAGTGGGCGGCGACGGAGCTGCCGGACCGCAGCTGTGCGGAGCCGGTGTGGATTGACAAAAAAATTGACCCGTCCGGAGCACGCAGTCAAGACGCACCGCACCGCAACCGCACCGCAACCGCATCCGGTGAAAACCCGGGGTAAGGGCTCCAAAATCATACAGTGCATAGCCTAAATCAGGGGTGGCCAAGTTGTGTCCTCGAGAGCCCCTATCCAGCCTGTTTTCCATGTTTCTCTCCACTAACACGCCTGATTCATGATCAGGATCGTTATCAGGCTTCTGCAAAGCTTGCTGATTAGCTGATCATTAGATTCAGCTGCACTGAAGGATGGAGACATGGAAAACAGGCTGGATAGGGGCCAGTGTTGCCAGGTGAACGATAATTATCGTACTTGTACAATAATTTGACCCTCTGTACGATGTACGATCAATAATCCCAAAAAATGGCAAATGTACGATAATTTGACCATTTTGGATTAATGCCGGTAAAACTGAAACTGCCAGAGTTTTTTTCCGAACACTGACGGTATCTGTTCTCATGTGACATAATACCAGCCAATCGCGCTTTGCTGAGCATGAGAAACGAGAGACGTCCATGCATTGACTGGCTGAAGGGGGCGGCCCCAAGAGACACTCCCAAACAGGAAATCACGCAAGACTCAAACCACCTATCCAGTAATATATACAGATCAGTAGGGATTTAACAATTAGGGCAATATCGTGATATCGTGATATTAAAACTGCCACAATATCGTCGTTGTCATGTTCACAATATTTAAAATGAACACATCTGTTAAATACTCCGGTCTACTCCCACATTCCAAAGACATGCGTGGCAGGTTAATTGGGCGCTCCGAATTGTCCCTAGGTGTGCTTGTGAGTGTGGGTGGTTGTTCGTCTGTGTGTGCCCTGTGATTGGCTGGCAACCAGTCCAGGGTGTCCCCCGCCTACTGCGCAGAGCCAGCTGAGAAAGGCGCCAGCACCCCCCGCGACCCTTGTGAGGAATAAGCGGTCAAGAAAATGGATGGATGGATGGACATCTGTTAAAAAAAAGTCAGGTTGATTTCCATTTGTGCAGTTCGAGCACCCTCTAGTGGCTATTTTATTAGTGTAATTTTCATTAGGGATGTTTTGGCCTTCTATGTTTACAATCTATGCTAATTGTCAGATGAAAGGGAACCTAATTTACTTGTGAAGCGATCAATGTGTGCTTGCATTAGCAATTAAGTGCCTCAGTATTGTTATTAGAGCTTGTAGGTGGTTTATATGCATTACTGTTATGTACAAAAGCACAATATTGTGCTTTTTTTAGTATGAGCTCTCTTTTTTTCTTACAATATTGTGACCTTTTTTTAAATATCGCCAACCCCCCACAATATATATAATAATTATCGTATCGTGACGTTCATATGGTGATAATATCATATCCTGATGTTTGTATATCGTTACATCCCTACAGGTCAGTGACGTTAACCCGCAACGAAGCCTTGAGTGCCTGTGAGCGCTTTTAAACACAAGAACGATTATATTTGACTGTCGCGAATCAGTGTATTTTGGTTATGATGGGTGTACGATAATTTCCATCAAAATACAATCATTTTGAGTCTATAATCCTCTATTTCCCACCTGGCAACGCTGATAGGGTCTCTCAAGGGCGGAACTTGGCCACCCCTGGCCCAAATCATTAAAGTGTAAAAAATAGGAAGAGAGTCGTCATAATCTGTGCTTTACTGATTCAATTTAATTGTGTTTATTTTTTTCCCGTGTCCCTTGTTTTGATGTATTGTTTTGCTCGTTAGGTTTCTCTTTCCACCTGTTCTCGTCAGCCCAGTCCCTTGTGTCACCCTATTAGTTCCCTCCAGGTACTTGTGTGCGTGCGCGTGCGTGTATCTCGTGTTGTCAGTATGCTTGTACAGTATTTTGTTCCATTTCTGTCTTCGTCTTTGTCATTATTTCTATTTCTATTGCAGTCAGTCACAATTCTGTTGGTCATATTTTGTTGTCTATTATGGTGAGTTTATTTCAAAGTTTTGCTTTGTTGCTTTGAGTCTTCTTTTTTTTTTTGTTTGTGGGTTTTTGGAGCATTTGTTCATTTAATATTTCGGATAATTATTATTATTATTATTATTATTATTTATTTATTTTTGAGAAAGAGTATTTTGGATTATTCTAAAGTGCCTTGTTTGCCCTCCCAATCGCTCCTTGCCCCTCTATAAACTCTATTTATGGTTTATTGCTATATTTTTACAATGCCTCTGTTTTTTTCTGATACTCTGTCTGACGTCTGTCCGTAGATTTTTTAATTTAAAAAAAAAATAATTTGATTGCAGTGTTGTAACACAGGGCAACCACAAAAGAACAGAATAGCACCTATAGCTGTTACTGCCTCTTCTTATTACGAGGGGTGGCAAAGTTAAAGCATTCACTTTGGAGATTTAAATTATTCAAAGTGTTGTAAAAAACTCAGTGAACGCTATTTTATTTCTTACCTGCGGTGACCTATAACCTCTGCTCATGTGCCAGTCACTGGTGCAAAGATCAACAAACACAAACTACTGTATAGATAGATTTACTTGCTTGACGCTTGTTAGATTAATTTGTGCACATTGCTAAGCCAAATTCAAATACCCTATTGTAAATCCTGGGCGTATCATCTCAGAGCAAAACACCTTGTTGAAGTGACCTCCACCTGGTCTCACAAATCAATCAAACACATTTTGTTCCACAGCTGTCTTTTATAGGGGGAGAAGTGTATTCAAGGATCAAATTAAGCTATTAGAATGATTTCTGAACCTAAATCTACTTTTTGTTTGTTGGTTAATTCCAAGATTTCATTCAATATCTGTTACATGCTTTGTATAAAAGAGAAGTAGAAAAATGTGATTAATCATGATTAATTGTGAAAAATTATGATTCATGACTTAAAAAAATGAATTTATTGACAGTGCTATATTACAAATTGATTAAATGTTGCGTTCACAATAGATTACTAAAAAGCGCACAGCGCTTTTAAATCAAATGAAACATCTGTCTAAAATAAAAAATAATATTTTGCCCTGCATAATGGCTCATATCTCAACAAATATGTACTGCAATGTTTGTCATGTTTATACGGCGCAACTAAGGTATATGGATGCCGTTAAATTAGGCTCCAAAGTTTTGTGCTTGAAAAAATTACAACTCAAAACTGAAAACTTGATGTGTTGATCCTGAATTTCGCAAAATACAGTATGAAAATAAGTGTGTGAAATGTTTTTTGTTTGTTTAGTTTTTCCTGGTCAAAATCAATTTTGATTCACTACGGTCATTCTTTTAAATAAATGATTTGTTTTCACCTTTCACTTCTACATATATTTTGACATTTGAGGTCTTGTTTTTTTCATTTGCATGATTTTTCTTTTCAGATTCGAATTATATTTTTTACAGTTTAAAAACTTTATTTTTTTTTCCAGTTTCAAATTTCAATTTTGTCAGTTTCAAACCTTTTTTTTTATTTAATTTTTTTAAGTTTCATACTTTTGACCCGAATGTTACATGGGGGCGTGGAATCAGCTGAGCGGTGAGTGGAATCATGACAGCTGCACAAAAGTGCTTTGGAATCTTCCCCAGTGACAGTGCCTTCGGTAAACATAGGAAGTAAAAGAAATACACCATATTCATGCCAATTGTATAATAAGAATTGCAGAGTAAGAATTGATGGTCTTGATAACAGCCTGCATGTTTTGAGGGTTATGATTAGGATTAGGCTGGTATTGCCGATAACTGCCATCTTCGGTGACAAAACAAAATGACACCTTTGTGAAAAGACACAACACAGCAAAAATCCAAAATGCTTTATTTTGCCACCAAAGATAGCCCGTTATCGGCTTTATCAGCCTACAGGAAATTGTAGTAAAACAGAAAGCGAACCCGTGACTTTACACTTATAAGGCGAACACCTTAACTGCTATACATGGATACGTGCACATTCAGCTGAGCAGAATTTGTCCTTTTAGTTCTCACACGATTCACGGCAGCACTACCGAATCGAAGGTCACGGCAATATCCTTGTGAATGGTCGAAAAATACACGAACCAATCAATCAATTCTTATTATGCCAGTCATATGAATGTATATGTACTTATATACACCACATATAAGTATTGATTGAAGTAGATGTGTTTTATTTCCTACGTTTCCTGAAGTCACAGTCACTGGCTGAAGGTTCCAAAGCACTTTTGTGCAGCTGTCATTCATGATTCGACGCCCCTTTCAGTTGATACCACGCCCCCACCTAACAGTTGAGTCAAGTCTGAAACAAAAAAAAAAAAGATTTGAAACTAGAAAAAAAAAGGATCTAAATCTGAAAATGTAAAACATGCAACTGAAAAAAAGACCTCAAATGTCAAAATATAAATGGAAATGAAAAGTAAAAATACACAATTTATTCAAAAGAATGTCCGAAATAAATCCATCCATCCATTTGCTGAACCGCTTAACCCCCCCCCCCCCCCCCCCCCCCCCAAGGGTCGCGGGGGGTACTGGAGCCTATCCCAGCTGGCTTCGGGTAGTACAACCTGAACTGGTTGCCATCCAATCGTAGACTGAAATAAATCCAAATTATATTTTACTTGAAAAAATGCTTCAGACTGACACGACGAGGAGAGGTAGGACTCAGACGCAGGATAAAGGTAGGCCACAAAGGCAACAGATTTATTGCCGGTCAGCAGCTGTCTCCTCTCACACTGAGAGGAGAAAGGGGGATCAAAAAGTGGAGAACTAAAAACGCTCCACTGGGGAGGAAAAAACAGGCAAAAGGTACAGGGGACAACAAAAGGCGCTCCGCTAGGGAGGAAACAAGGCTCAAGGCACAAGGGGTAACTAAGGGCGCTCCGCTGTGGAGGATAAGGCACAAAAACAAGGCAAAACAACAAGGCAACAGGAACAAGGACTCGAGGACTGTGGGACGCTTCCATGCACTGACGGTGTGTGACACTTCGGCACTGAGGGGAGAATGCAGGTGGCTTTTATTGTCAGTCTGATTGGTGGCAGGTGTTCGTAATCATGGGCGGGGACCGGTGATTATGGAGCGGCAGGAAGGGTAAGTGACCTGGAGTGATAGGAGAGTTTAGGATTTTCACAATAATACAGGAAACATGGATAACAAAATAAAAGCATGGCCTGTCACGCAGGTGGCGGCGTGACAGTACCCCCCCCTCAATGGCCGGCTCCTGACGGCCATCCGACCCATAGAGTCCAAAAACAAGGGCGGGCGGAAGGGGGCACGGAGGTGGGAACACGGCCCACCCCTCCGTCCCAGACAAAAGGGCAGTCCAGGAGGGCGACCATGAAGCCAGACAAGGGGCCGTTCAGGATGTTCCCGATAGAAGAGTCCGCGGGCGGACTTGACGTGACTTGGCGAGGCGTAACAGACGTGGCGTGGCAAGCTTGGCAGACTTGACGAGGCGTGGCAGGCTTGGCAAACGTGGCAGAA